>NC_086249.1:9514385-9620923 GCF_021018805.1 Prinia subflava | reverse complement strand
AGAAAAGAAAGAAAGAAAGAAAGAAAGAAAGAAAGAAAGAAAGAAAGAAAGAGAAAGGAAAAAATGCATTCAATTATGACAGCAAAATGGACCTGCACAGTAAGAAACTGTAATGTTATAGATATTCTTAAAATTTCAAGGGTCAGGTTATGGCAACAAATTTAATCCTACTAATTTCAGTGGAAGTCTTCACTGATAAAGATACTAATCAGTAAAACTATGGAGAACAGCAACCAGCCCTTAATGGGAATGGCATCACTGTAAGAGTTCACTCTTATCCTTCTGGGTCTATTGCAGGGTCAGTGTAACAGTTCTAACACATTTATCTTTCTCCAAATATAACATTTTTTAAATTACTTTACCTTCCATTATCGAGGTCTTGACCCTATATATTTGGAATCTCAAATTTTATCTTTCATGCTAAACATGTTTGCTGTCTGGTGCTGAACTGTAGAGGACTATTGTATCTCTGTCTTCGAGACATACTTTCAAAATGCTGATAATACTCTATGATAAGACTGTCATATTTAATTACCAGGCTAGCAGTTATGAGGACATTGGTATCTGATTCCCTTAGGTCTACAAATATATGACCACAACGTTGCAAACAGCTGTCCATCAACAGCTCTGCTTATCAACATCCATGTGGAAGGGTTTAAATGTCTTCTCCCAGTGCTTCTGAGCTAATATTCTCTGCTGCATTTTCTGCAGCACACGGGGCTGGTCTATCTGCCAATCCATGCTCTAATCTCAGTGAGACCAGAGGGGAAAAAAGCCAGCAAAACTTACTGCACTGTCTTCAGAAAGATAGTGAAGGTCAGACTAATCAATCTCAAACAAAAATGACACTTCGTGAAAATTCCCATTTTACCTGAGTTCACATTAATTCCTCCCTATCAGAACAATGATGTCCTGCTTCACAAAGCAAGTTTCATCACTGTTTGTAGGACAGGACTTGCAGCTCTTCCATAATCAGCTGCTGAAATCTCCCCCTAGTTTATTCAGTGCCTGTACTCATTCATCCCATCCCATACGAAATGCTGCATTCCTTGCAGTGTCACGCAGCATCATCTATTTCAGTCGCATTGCTAACAACATTTTCTCCTGTTTTGGAATCCATGTAAGTACAATGTCATGCAGGAATATGATCCTGTTGGTGTGTAGCAGCCAGGCAGCCCACAGCTCCTCATACTTTTAGTAAAATAGTTACTCAGAACAGTAACAAGATCAATTCATTTAAATATGCATTTAAAAAGCTGTTACATTTTTACAGCTAACTCTTAGCTGGTGTGAATTAGCAAGGATTGATTGACTTTGTGTTAATTCAACCCTCACTGGCCTTAATAGAATGATGCTAACTGGAGACTGACCCCGAGCAGCTGATCCTCTGGAAGGTACAGAACCACACCAGAAAAACGTCGGCACTCGGAAAAACTTAAAGTTAAAAAATAAAACCAGAGGCAGAGCAGCAGGTTGGAGAGAGGACTGCTCAGTGGGATGGCCATCACAGAGTTTACCTGTTAGGCTGCAGCAGAGGTCCCTTCAAAAACTCAAGATGCACCCCAGAGCAAGGCTTTCATTAAAGACCTGCTTAAGTTCAAGTGAATCCAACCACCAGGAACCAAGCCCGTGCAAATCGTCTGTGAGTGTTATCACCTGCAGATTTGCCTCTTATGCTACCTTTTCGTTATTTGTTTTGATCAATAAAATTTAGCTCATGTTAGTTACCATGAGAAACAGCCTTCTATTTGGGTTCTCCCTCCAGGTTCTCTGAAACATTGTCCCCTGTGGGTGTAACACAACTTCCATCTCTGTTAGAGCTGCTTACAAAACTCTTGCCCATTTTCAGCATTTTTAGTACATTTTGAAATCTATTTATGTAATAACACTGAAGTCCTGGCTTGGCAATTTATGAAGAGCTTCCTTAAAATTCAGATAAATTATGAGCTGTCAGTGTCAATCTTGAGTGTAATCTTATCAAAAAACTTGAGGTTAATTAGGAAGGATCTCATCCTTCTAAATCCATATAAGCTTAACATAATAATTGAGAGTTGAGATCAATTACTCATGGTATGTCAAGGGTATGAACTTATATGGTAATGATTGAGTGCTTGGCCTGAATACTCAAAAGTCAAGGTCAGAAAGCACACCGAGTGCACATTTAAAATTTCTTGAAGTCACAAGTGATGGGGAAAGAAAAGGATTGCAAATCTTGCGTGTACATAGCTAGGGTGCATTCTGATGTGAAACCTTGAGGCTAAATTTAAAAAACATGGAAACAGTAAAACAGGGAGAGGCTGGGAATGACTGCATCTGAAAATGGGACTGGCAAAGGTTTGGGGGCATTTTCATGGAGCAATTCAGGAACTCCATTTCATGAACACACATCTAGTTTTCTCAGTGGGCTAGCAACTTTAACTAAAGTAAAAGTAAGGCCCTCTGTCCCATGCAGTGCATGAGACATTCATTGTGTCATAGACTCACCTTAATGTGACACTGACAGTCCCTTGCAAGCACAATCTTCATAACATTCTCCAGTCCTCTGGAAACACATTGACACTCCACTTTAAACCCTTCAAGACGAGGAGAAAACAAGAGTCCTGGAGCTGCCCTGCTCACCCTGGGAGACAACAATGAAAAATCTTGAAATCTTGAAAGAAGATTGGCCTTGTTTCTCTCTCTCTCTTTTTTTTTTTTTTTTTTTTTTTTTTTTTTTAAGAAAAACCCACAGCTGAAAAAATATTGTTGCCAGTACTCTGGAAGGAGCTGCCTTCCAAGTGAGCCACTGAAACAGAGAGTAGACTGGATGTGCATGGGTTTCTCTCTCTCATTGCACTAGAAGCCCAGCATAAAACCTTCAAGAAGAGGATGCAAAATTACAGAAAATTACATACATTCACAGAGGTTTGCCTTTGTGTTTGCTGTCAGCCAGGAATGCACTGTGGTGGCACAGCTGGTGCCATGTAATTTGTCAAGCATGGTAACTCCGTCATGTGTTTGCACTGTGGGGAGCGTGGAGAACAAAGGAAGACTGCAGTGGAAGGAAAGTGGTAAAAGCTTGAGAACAGGAGTCAGGGGTGAATGAGGAAAGGTAAGAAATGAGGAGCACCATGTCAGAAAAGTGATGGAGGTAAGAGATGAAAACTTCCTGGCAAGTGCATGAGATCCTACTCTGAAGCAATATCCAAGGAGTTCTCCATCGTTAGAGGTATGCTTTCTGTTTATTCTTGCCCTACAAGTTTAATCACAGCATTCAATTTCTATCTTAATTTCCAAATCCATTACTTCAAACCATATGAACGCTTAAATTCTTACAACAATGCAAACTCAGATGAGGCAAAGCTCTAAAATCCTTTTTGGAAATTCAGATACTAAATTTATCAGGCTGCTGTGTGAAGGCCTTTTTGAGAGTCTATATCCTGCTGGTATCATTACAAATCCTTAGTCTCTAGCTTGGCTGGCTGAAGATCTCAAGCAGGTATTTTTTTGATGCACTACCCAGAGACCCAGATTACTCTGCAGAGTAACTGAATTTCCTCAGCAGCCAGCCACCACATATAACATTGTTATGCATATCCTTCGCAATTAGGCTGAATCTTTAGTGATCACCTGTGGCTCAGTGTCCTTTTTGTCAGTTCCTCAAAGTCAGAAGGTGTATTTTTGTCATATTCTAGCTCCACAGTTGCCAGCCTGCAGCTTGGTAAGTTATTTAAAGCCCGCAATACTGCTTTTGAATGCTGTCCCATGCTAATGTTTGATGACTACAGTTGTCATGACTACTCAGCCCCTATGTGGGGGCTGTGTTGGGCAGCTATTGCAATGATTCCCTGGCGTTTTCCCTAACCATTAGTGTCCCTTTCTCAAAGGCACAACGCAAAGTCCCTGGCCCCACAGAGAGCCAAAATGCCATCCCCAGGTGCTCAGGTCAATCCCATCCACCAGGTGTAGCACACAGAGCAGTGCAGCCAGAGGGGTCATGGCACTTCTCTGCAAACTTGCCACTCATGCTAGAGGAATGTGCCAGTATGTGCAAGTGAGTCAAGCTGGAAGCCTGCAGCGTGAGGCTTGCCTTGCACAGACAGAGCCCCTCTCATTTCCTTAAATAAGGTCAGTTACAAAACAGTCACAACTTCTCCCCATGTTCATTCCCCAGCTTTTATTCCCATCATTTCAGAAACTAAGCCATGTAAGTCACCCCACAAATCCTCTCTGGCTTCCAGAGACAAAGCACAGTAAAAATAACCTAGAGCCTTGAGTTCAAGATGAATATTTTGATGCTAGAAGTAACAGCAGAACTGTGCTCCGTTTTGTTGCCTCCAGAGAGGGTTTTGACACTAACTTAATAGTGGTTGACTCACAAATCAAAGACTGTCTTTGAGAAAACTTTCTGCGAGGTTGATAGACAGCTAGCATACTCTAAGGCATTTTCTCCTGCATTACTTGGCAGGAAGCCTGAGACAATTTGAACAACACTGTGCAGAACGTGCCCAGCTCAGCCAAAACTCATTAAGGGCCTTGTCTTCTCTTGTGCACTTTGTGAAGCACATTACTGCACCCCTGATGGGCAGCAGTTATGCTAAGATTAAAGATCACCAAATACCTTTAATGTACCAGTCAAACTGCATTTCTCAGCTGTGTATACACTGGTAAATGTTCTGCTGCTTTACCAGATGAAGGATGAAGATGTAATGGCTGCTCTCCAGCTACTGAGCTTGGTGAAGGAATTGCTCGGAAAGAGGTTCCATGGGATGATAATCTCAGCAAAATGTGAGACATTTGCTGAAAGATGCTCAGGTTCATGACTGCATTAACTCTGGTTGCTATTGAAAGACTCCTCCCTGGTGAACAATGTAAGACACATGCATCTTTGATCACTTTGAAATATATTTTTAAAGAGTTGCTCTGGATTTCGCCCTGGGAGTCTCGCTGATTTGTGAGGCAACCACTTTATTTAAAACTCCATTGGCAGTGAGCGTGAGAGCACGGCTGACTCACAGCATTACAGACTGAAAGGAGAATGCACTGCTGCGTTTCTGCTAAACTGGGTATTACAAATACCTTCTTTCCTCCTTCATGTGCTGTCCTTCCTCTGTTTTTCAGTTGGTGGGAATGCTCAGCCAGCGTGATATTTGCTATCTGGTTTCCTTGCTTTAACATTGCCAAACAACTGCCACCACCACCCTACTCTCAGATGTTTACAGAAGTAAACTTCCCTATGGCAGCCAGCTCATGACAGAGGCCTTTAGCAGAAACAGCCCTCTTGATAAAGGGTAAATGCCAGATCTTGGCATGATAACTTTATCTCTTTCTAACTGCAAGACATAAAGAAAAAAAAAAAAAAACACCAAACACTTCCTGAAGTGAAAGTTTGTGATACTTTCCTCCACTTGACTTATATGAATATAAAACTTAGTTAAAGGTGGTGAATACTCAGCTCAGCATATCTTAGTAGGGATATTAGGTCACAGTATGAATTAGATGAATCTCAGAAACAGAAGTGGCTGGATTTGCCTCTTATAAACTCTGTTCCTACTAATACACGGGACAAAAGAGCGGATGAACTGGAGGAGTGCAGTGGAGGGAATACATTCTGCCAAAGGGATTTGCTTTACCATCCTCACTTTTCCTATTTTCACTACTGCAAATTCCACTTTCCCCTGCCCTCCCTTTTACAGCTCAGCTGGGGTAAGAAGCACCTACAGGAACTGTCACTTTGATAACTCCAAATTCCCACTTTTTGTTAGGAGAATAACATAGGCCTGGTCCTTCACTCAGTGAATCTATACTGATTAACACTGATCATAACATTCCATAAGCACCATTCACACACAATGATACTACTAGTGGTAAATAAGGAGAATAATTCAATGAGTGCTCAAATACTATGAAAATGACAGATGAAAGCAGCCTCTGCTTGAGATAGCAAGGAAATATTTTTGCCTCGACTGGTTAAATCATGAAAGAGAGATATGAAAAACAGCCACAAGACATACAAAGAAAAGCTTGCCAAGAGGTGGCCAAGATTCAAAATAAGTCAAGGGTATGTACAACATGAAAAGGATTTTGACCAAATATGGGTAGGTCACGAAGAGCCCGAAATTATGACAAAGATCTTTAAGAACAGATTTGACAAGGATCTTCAATGCACACCACCTTCATCAGTAGCTGATAAAAGTCCTGCCAAAGCCAAGTAGTGACAGGCTTTCTTCACCATACAACCCAAAGGCACGTCTCTTTCAGCAGATATAGGCTGAGACTAAGTGCCTATAGAACTTATCAGGTTAATCAACCAGTCCCAAAATGAGTCAGGTTTGAAAGAAAACCAGCTAGAGAAGATTCTGTTCTAAAATTGTTCTGAATTAACCAGACTAGGAAAGGAAGGGAGGAAAGGAAAGCATCATTGTTTAAAATATACAAGCATTTAGCTGGGCATTAGACTTAAGAGACTTTCCCTGCATTACAACAATCAATTAACAACAGAAGGTAAAAAGAATTAGTTGGGATTAGTGGTTGCACTCACCAGTCATTTGGAGCTGTGCACGAAAGCAACAACAGAGATGCAGTTTAAAAATCGCACACAAGATGGCATGAGGATGCTCCACCAGAATTAACCGAGCATTTGGTCCACCCAGCCCAATGCCCTCGCATGACTCCTCTCTTGGAAGCACACGGGAACAGGAGCTTAAAGAATAAGCTGTTTACTCAGAGCTGTACCCTGGTTAACAAACATACATAGAGTAACATCCTGAAACTACCTTGACCTTTAACCAAGATGCTCCGCTGTGTTTGAGAGATCCAAGCTCATCTTTTGCAAGCACAGCTAACCCCAGCTTGTGTTTTGCCTACAGATTATAAGAATGTCCTCCTGAACCCAGAACCATGGGATACTTTAGGCAGTCTTGGATGTGAAAACCATTAATTTTCGTATTGCACAATTTTTAATGGTCTCATGAAATCATTTTGCAAATTAGGTAGAGCAAAGAGGATGCCCTCTTTGCTCTACCTAATAAATAATTGAGAAATAATTGACTCCTACAACAGGATTAAACTTGGGAAATGAAACAATGAGCATCTGGGAACACAAGTAAGTTTGCTGAAACAAGGAAAAATGCATTAATAGAGTCAGCTTTGAGTACAGATAGAGCTTCTTCCCCATGAATCCAGGCCATTATGAAGATGCTAAATGGTATTGGACCCTGGACTGACCCCTGGAACACACCACTAAGGACTGCCCTCCAGCTGGACTTTGCACCACTGGTTACATGGAAGCACCAGCAAACAAGGACAGGTATCATAGTCAGCACTGGAAAGCTGCTGATACCTAGGAAGCAATTCTGAAAGAAACTTGTTTTTTCCAGTCACTATTTCTTGCAAAAGACCTGAATGTAATGCCCTCAAATATCACTTACATCAGATGTGTTAAAGGTAAACAACAATGTCAGAATTTGTTGAAAGAAAAACAAAAAGAAAAGACACAAATAGATTGTGTGAAAAATACTGAGTACAAGCATGTGGGCATGTCTCTTTTATCTCAGAAAATGCTAAGCCTTCAGCAGTAACAAGTATGTCCTCTAGAGTTTTAGGCAGTAATAAATTTCTTGGTCATTCACCAGGTAGCTGTTTTACCCAAAAACGATTATCACTATAGTCAGATTAAACAGCAAGACTTGGAGACCTCAGGAAACATATGGATTTTATAATCAGAGCAAAAACATCAAGTGACTTATTCACATTTAATTCCCAGTAAGGGTTATAAATTTAATAAAAAAAAATAAGGTTATTAACTACAGCAACATAATTTTCCATGTGCATCAGTGAACTGTGTAAAACATCTGAAGGGAAACTTGCTACAGAGGAGATTGCAGGATAGATACGTGGAGAAATTTTGTGCTGTCCTTGCCTACCTATCCTTTAATCAGCTCTGCCTCGCATCACTAAAACATGAAATAGAAGTGTGGTGATTTAATTAGTTTGGAAATATTTGTAATTGGAGATGAAGGGAAGGAAAATTTGTGGAAAGATATGTGCACCAGAACAGTTGAGAAAGGAAGTATGAAAAAGAAAACATGAAGTAAAAGCACCTTAATCTACATCATATTTTTTCAGTGCCCATAGCAACATAAAAACACCCTACAGTTTAAGGAGTGGTTTTGTGAAATTTGGATATCCATGATATTTGGACATGAGTGACTAGGAGAGTTTATAGGCCTGCCACTCCCTCCACCCTTTCCACCAGCTCTGTTCTCATCTCCAGTCCCTATCCATTCCTTGATTACCTAAACGTGCTGATATATGGGCATGTTTTGATCACCCTTCTGACCTAGGACACAACAGAACATTTCACTTGGTCCTGGGGAAATTCAGCATCACTCCCAGCTGTAGTGAGCAGTCAAGAATAAGGCAGAGCCAGGGAAAGGCAGGGTCTTGTTGAGCTCAGACTAGATTCTATCTGTGAAGAAACACCGTAAGCATCAACAGGCCAAAGTTGGTCACAACAGTCTGGACAACAAAGGAGTTCCAGCCAACAGGTGTCACCTCAGGTTTAAAAGGCAACTAAAACAGGATTCAACCTAAAACCTGAACCTTGCAGATGTTGGCAGTAGGCTCTTAGGCACACTGAAGCAGGAAATATTCCTGAAAACCTGCGGGAACATAGGCATCCTGCCCTGCTTCTTTTCAGAAATGTTCCACAGTTCTTCTTGTTCTGCCAGGAAGAGTAGGAATTAGTCCTTATTTCTCTTTTCCTTGGTTAATTTGACTGGAATACATCCTGCAATGTGGAAATGCCCTGCTCAAGTTTTGTCTTTGGCTGGAGCAGGGATTGTAACCTCGATGATCTCGACGACAATGACATCACCACTGACCTTCGCTTATTTTTAGACAGATTGTTGTCAGTCTCACTTGTCCATTCTGTACAGAATACCCAGAGATTTCCTGAGCCAAGGACAGGGTTAGGTTAACAGTACTGGGTGGCTCTGGATACTGATCTCTGCCCAGTGTTTGACTCAGACAGGAAAGTCCCTCTGTAAGTCAATCCTGACATGACACAGGCTATTAATTAACTGCTTCTGTAGCTTGAAGCATGTTTTGGTATCAACCACAAACTCCTACTCCTTGAAGGTTTTCTGGATTGAAATTATTGTTGATGAATCTGTTAATCTGTACTTTGATTTCATACTTAGCTGAAGATTAGACATTATTACCCAATTAGGTTGAGAAAGGGAGCAATCCAACACTTAGAGAAATTTCTGTATTATACCCTCACCAATCAAAACAGAATGACAAGACAGAACTTGAACAAATTTTCTTCAAAGTCAACATAAGATTTGTGGGAATAAAGCTGTACTTTAATACATATCAAAAAGTGATGTAGATAAGTGGGACCTATTCCATTTTTGTTGGTAAAACATTTATCAGTTGTAGTTGGTAGGAGTTCAAGAACACTTGTCTTGAGTCAGAATTTCCTACCTAGATGCAGAATTGCTCTTGAACTTGCTGTATCTCCAGAGAATATCAGCAAGAAGGAATGGGCAGGGCTCTGACTTCAGTTCATACTGTCTGATCACATATTTTAGCCCAGAGAAAGTACAATGCAGCTGGCTAAAGATACAGGTAATCAGCAGCACAGAAACAGGAGGGGGAAAAAGTACCATGGAAAGAGTCACACCTCAGAGCCAGCCCCAGCAACCACTACTCTCCAAGGCAGCTCCCGAGGGATGATGATTTATGGCACTCAGGCTTTAGGCCAAAGGTGTTATTGTAGGCTGTTGCCCCTTCTGTAGCGTAATTCCAATTTTTTTCTAGCTATTCAGCTGAACTTGAATCAATTAGTCCTCCATCTCTAGCACAGAGATCCCATCTCTTCTCACACACTTCGCAGTCACTTAAGTACAAATTCAGGAGTCTTCCATTCCTCCCTAACAAGAACAAAGGACACTGTGTGTATACCTCATTTGCAATCTCTGTTCCAGTTTTTCCTCTCTGGCAGCTGTCAATGCTCCTGAAGTCTAAAGAGTCAGATCTTCTGCTAATACTCAGAAGTCAGTAGAAGTTCAGAGGAAATTCCTACCTGTTCCTCTTTATTCCTGCATACTCCTCTTTATGATTTCTCTGCCTGAGGAACTTGGTTAAATAGGAGTAGTTTTCTGATTGTCTTCCCAGTGGTCTTTCCTAAACATCTGGCTTCTCTCCTGCTGTCTCCACCAAAGCTGTTTCTTAAGTCCTTCTTTATTTTGCTGTACTCTTCTGAAGAGTCTTTGAAACTCTCTCTTATTCATCTGTGCTTCTGGGTCTTGCCCCCTTTCTCTTTGGAAAGAGAGAGTACAATTCCCCTGTCTGGAACTGCTTCACCCATAGCAGCCTTCCCCTTGGAGTCATGCCAGTGTCAGATCTTCCACCTGCTGAGCACTGGAGCCACACAGCTCAATTCCCAGTGACTGCTCATCATCCCTTCAGTGCTCCCTTCTAAAGAGGCCACAACATGGAGTTTCTGCCCTAGATCCTAGAGGATATAAAGAAAATCCCAAGAAAATCCCATTAAGGGACATAGTTGGCAACTTAGGCAGAGTCTACTCATTTGAATTAGTCACCTAGACTCAGTGAAATTTAATGGAGCAGAAAAAAGTGGTTCAGCAGCAGTTCATTTCATCCAGAAATAGATACCTAAATATGACTGGGTGATTTGAACTTTAAAAGCTCTTATTTACTACTCAAAAAGGCACTGTACAGTGGCTGGCTTAGATGAATACCTCAATACTGCGGAGGAACGAAAGGAATGACAAAATAACCTGAAGAGAAGTTCTACCACTGTCATCAGTGTTTTGACTTCTAGATGAGTGAGCTTATTTCTCACTCTTTCCTCATTTAGCTCTGCAAATCCTAGAAGAGATGGCAGAAATAATTTAAATTCTCTTAGTTGCTCAAGGAGAATAGGGACACTTTTTTCTTTTTGTAATTGTTTTTGGCCTTGTTTTCAAGTAACTCCGTGCACTACCCTATATGCAGCATTAGTTGAATACTTGTAAAAACACTCCCAGCTTTATTTTCTGTCTGTATAACAATCTTCAGTCACCAGCAGATGTTATGTCATGTCTATATTCCAGGTGTCCCTCTGTCCCATGTACATTTCTAAAGCACACAAGTCAAAGGCTGAGTGCTCCCATCAGTGTGGATAAACGAGGCCATGGCTAAGATGTACCACTGTTACTCTTCAGCAAACAAATTTAGATATGAACATGGATTATGAGGTATTTATGTAAAAATGGCTGGTTTAAGTGTAGATGCTTTGCAAATATCAGGTTTTTACTGTGCAGATGTAACTCAGTTCCCAAAGCCAGTGGAAGTTTCACCAAACACTTCTTGAATATTCAGAATTCTGGCAAACATGACCCTTGGGAGAGTCCAGAAAGAACCAAGTTGTTTTAGCCTAGAGATCTGAGGACTGAGAGGCAACATGATAACAGATTTATATTATGTCAAAAGTTGCTATGAAAAAAGAAGGAAATAAACTGTTCTTCTTATCCATTTTGGAGAGGACAAAAATAATGGGCTTAAATTGCACCAAGTAAATTTTGGCTCCCAGGGAAAGCCTTTTTTTCCAAGTGTAAGGACACATTTCCTGGGTGGGCCACTAAGTCCTCATGCTGGCAGTTTTTAAGAACAGACCTGACAAAGCATCTCTCAGGGTGCTTTAAGTAGGACTGACCCAGGCTCAGGACAGAGAGAATGACCCTTCAAGATCCTTTCCAGCTCTGCTTTTTATCAATTTGCAAATCATTGAGAACCAGCATTAAGTACAATCTTCCTGGGAAATCTTACTGTACTATTTATTCATATGCCAACACTGTTGTGTTTCATTAGTTAGCTGATTTCATCAGGCAAGTACAAACCTGACTGCAATACACAACAAAAACTGTTGCTACAAAGGAGTCAACTGTTTGATGAACACACAGAAATCCAAGTACATGGAGTGCAGCAACTCTCAGCCCACTTTTCTCCCTGCTGGGGATGCTCAGAGAGCACAACAAGGCTGTTGGATAAGAGATGCTGTCCCCAAGAAGATGTACAATTCTCAAATACTATTATGAGATCCACTGCTATGAAATCCTCATGATGCTCCTCCTGCTTCTTTATGATCTCCAAATATCCATTTTAATTTCCATAGCAAATTTTCCCTCAAATGGAAGGCAAATACATCACAGAAAACAGACTATTTACACTCATATGAATATTAGTTTCTCATGTTCTTTGTTTCTCAGGCATCTTTGGGTTTGCAATGAGAAATTTGAAGGACAAAATAAAAACTCTTAATGGCAGGCACAACAAAGTGCTCTGAATTTAAATTATTCTACTGTGTCTTTTCTTAAGAAATGGATCACATGCAATTCAGTGGCAGAAATACTGTCTCAACCTAATTTTATAATCCAATCAGACTGACCTGTCCTACACACAGTAATTGGGAAAAAAAAAGAAGAGACTCCAACAGACTAAACAGAAGCTACCCTAGTTTTTAATCAATAGGCCTATTCCCACTGGCTATGTATTTCTGTTCAGAACATTGTAATTAAATATAATGATGAGTTGCATTTCTTTATGAATGAAATAATTTGCTCTCTTTTTTTTTAATATGTGTAGATATATGGAAAATAAAGAATTTGCAGATAAAATCAAATAAAATTTACAGATAAAGTATTTACAGATAAAATAATGTTGAGTCTAAACAAAATAAAAAATGTAGGGAGTGTTATTTCTGAAGGAGAGAATCCCTTTAATTGACCCATGTCATGGGGTCATCAGAATACTGGAAGAATATTAGTAGTTTTATTCAGACATAACATTATAAATTATAAAAATAATAATAAAAAATGTCACTTAAAATTAGATTCAGGACCCTGAGGATAATTGATGTCATCATATTCCACCAAGTGCTCCCACTGACTCCCTGTCATCTACTTACAAGATTAAGGTGAACAGGGTCCAGTCCTACGTAGATATTTTGAACTTATTTTTCTTTGAAGTATAAAGGTTTAAAAGAATTTCCAAGCCAGAACAGTAATTCTGGAAAGTTCACATACAATCTACCATTTTGCCCATGGGCAGTTTATGACACTGTAATTGAAACTACCACTTCTTAGCAATCACACACACAGAAGTACTAAAAGACTTAGGAAACAACTGCATTTCTAATGAAGTTTCACCACTTTGTGTTAACAGATTGAACTATGATTTCTCCTTAGAAATGGGAGCACAAAATCCTTGTAATTTTGCTATTTAAAAAAAAATAAAGCTGGAAAAGCCATATGAAGGTTTTCTGAAGGCAGGAATATCTGCATCCTAATCCTCAGTGATTAGTAGCACACCTACAGTGATTCTGCTTTGCATAAGAATATCCTTTTGCCCTTGACTTTATGGTAGGCTAAAGTTAATGGGCCAAATGCATCCATGGACTAAAATGGTCTTACTCCAAGAATAAGTTTGGCTTACCACACACAAACACAGCTGAGAGCAGCCTAGAGAATGTCACCATAAGAAATAAACCTACATCCTGCCACCACCATCTTGCTTGACTTAGACGCATATTCAAGGTCAAATGTGCAGATTAGAAGGAACAAATGCTGCTTTCAAACTATTACTTCTTGTTCTAGCAAGTGATTTATTTGGTTTTTCAGCTCTAAGCCACTTGGAGCCAAATATTTCATACCTAGAGATCAATTCTGTGAGGGTGACATGCACAGAAGCATCCTGTGCACCTGCACAGACCAATTGCATTAAAGAAATTAAAGGGATAGCTTTTCCCCAAATTAGATATATTGTGTGCTGTTTTCTGACACCCCTAATATCAGTTTAATAATACTGCAAATTAGGTAGCACCTTCTACCAGATGTGCAACCCATTTATTCAGACAATTTATTCAGCCAGATCTGCCTCTATCTGTGCTGCAGGTACCTCAGCTGAAAAGCTTCAGCAGCCTGTCACAAGGGAAAGTTCAAAATACTGAAAGTGATGCCAGCAACAGCTACTTTATAAAGGGAGAAAGGAAGTGAAAAGAATATATTTTTCTCCAGTCTAACAAAGGAGCCAATGGATATTGGACTATTTATTAAAGGACAAAGCAGCACTTAAATGGATACCTGTTAGGACACTGAAGCCTCTCTGTGTTACTTGTGAGTCAGCTTAAGATTTTGTGTGAAAGATGGGATGTTCAGAAGGAGTTATTTTCCTATTTAAAAGGAAGAGAAGAAACTTCTGGAAAGAGTTTGCAAAAGAACACATTCTAGGGTAAAAGCACCATTATGGAAAACTTTCAGTGCCATGGCTAAGGGCATTCCTTTGCTCAAAACACAAAGCCTTGCTGGTTCAGCTGTAAAACAAAATGTGCTTCACATCTCAGAGGGCAAGCTGACACAGAGGATCACCTCATGGAAGAATCCACTTAGATGAGTGAGACACTTCTAGGGCTTTCTGAGATCTGGCAAATCAAACCACTAGAGACTGTGCCATAATAATAATGAAAATTACATCTGTAACTATCTGGAAAAAAAGCAGGTTTACGTCAGGCAACTGCAACATACCAAAGCCCTTGGCAAAACATATCACGTGGTCATTGCTTTTGATAAATATATATTTATAGTAGTTTTACTACATAAACTAGGTTTCTTAAACCACTATAACTTTTTATAGCAATTATTTAATTTCTTGAGTAAGAGGATCAAGAAATAAAAGTCACATATGGCTCCTAGAATTGCTACAACAGAGTTGTACCTCTGTTAAATATTTTCTATCACAGTGAGCAGCAGTTCAGCCTGATCTCCTTGGAAAAAGATTCCCCCACTTACACCATCTTTGGATGCCCCTAAGGTCAGTCAGGAGGAGCAGGGCTGAATATACTCTGAATATACTCTGATATATACTGAATATACTCTGGTGATCACATGGAGGAGATATATTCCACAGTGCTAAATAGAGATCTAATACTTGTATTCTAAAGCCAGAACACACACATGCACACACACAAAAAAATTATATGAAGGAAAGAGAAGATGCCTTACTCTAAGAGGCAATTTCATCTCTCTTTTGGACAAGATAAGGAGCAGATCTGAATGCACTTTAAACCACTTTAATGGGAAGAAGGTGCTTGTAGCATAGGGTCTCAGCAATTTAGCAAAGAAAGTAACAAAACAATAAACAAAAACAAACAAACAGACAAAAACCACCAAAGGCTGAGCTCTTAAAACTATCTAATTCCAGTTAGGAATAAAGAACATAGTGTTGGAAGTGAAACCAGTCAGTACCCTGTGCAGGCCTATGGTAGATTCTCCTCCTGATGCCTTTCAGATTGCATTCATTGCCCACATGAAAGTTATTCTGCATTTAATACAAACTACTGGGCTTGTATCAGAGAGTACTGTGTGGCCCAAGCTGGACAACAGCATTGAGGTGAATGTCTAGTCCTATTCAGGAGCCCTAAAACCTAAAAATGCTCAGCTCCTCCAGGTGTTATTAAAATAGAACCATTAATGTTTTAGATAGACAATAATCGCAGCCACTAAGAAGGGTTTACCAAGTGCTCCCTCTTCTACCTGTGCCATCTTTAAAGGCAGGTCCTGCTTTCAGTGCTAATTTCAGGTACTCAGTGATTTTTTTTGAGCACTGCAAATTCCTGCTGGTGCATGGAGTAATGTTTTTATTCCTCCAAAGAGAGATTTGTGGGTACTTCCTCTCCAGCCTCTCCCTGGGCAGATTCAGCTGCTCATGCCACCAATAACAAACACACTCTTTCTCCCAGGATTTCAGTCCAGACATGGACTAAAGGAACATGACTCACCTTTGAACACAGTAAAATACCTACAGATATGCTTGCACTCACACACAGACACACACATATTTGATATGAGGCTGCTGGTAGAGCTCATTCACTGCTTTGTATATGTGAGTGTGTGCGTGCACAAATACATGTCAGCATACACACCTTTGACCACCAACAGATAAGCCATCTCAAACATGTTATTCAAGTCCCCAAAACCTTGTGGAAATTGTTGCAGCTTCAGTGAGGAAAGAAATATTTTTCTAATAAAAAGCTTAAAAATAAAATTAAAAAAAAAAACCAAAAAAACCAAAAACCCAAACCAAACCCAAACCAAACCAACAAAAAACAATCAAAACAAACAAACAAATAAAAAACCACAAAAAACAACAACAACAAAAAATCCAAAACAAACAAAAAAACCCCAAACAAACAAACAAAAAACAACAACAACAAAAAATCACTAGTGCAAACCTCTTTTCCTTAAACCAAGGACTGCAGTTGTGATAGCATATTGTTACATGAGACTGCCATGGCAGAACTGTATATTTTTGAGTATATAAATCCAAACAGCTCCCAGTGCTCAAGGCATGAACAGGTTTCACCATGCCTTCTTGCCATGGATCTTAAATAGCAAAATAAACACAGAGAGTCTCCAGATCATAAGTACCAACTTCCAGAGGAAGATCATCTGAGCACTGCTGCTTGAGGAGGGAATTAGGACCTCTCCATGAGCAAACAGCAGTAGTGTGCAGTCATTCCCCAGTGGAACAACCGCCAAAGGAAAGTGCTGTGCACACTTAGCAGGGCTTTTATCATAATAATATATCTGAACCTGTATACATCTATCTGCTGTGGAACCCTGAACTATTTTTGTTCCTTTTTCTGATCAGAGCACGCTGCCTCTTCTGCTTACTTCCCATCGGAAGATGGCATTTCCACTGAACCATGAACCCGCTTTGGCACAACAAATTTTCCTGGATGTTTCTCAAAATGTGTCACAAAATGAACATCCTTTGTCTGCTCCAATTATATCAGCACTGTCCCCTTCTTCCAGCTGTCATTTGAATATCTTCTGTTTGCAACCTCTCTTCTAAGCATTCCTGCCTTTCTCCCAGAGTCACCACCTTTGTGTCTGATCACAGAAAAGAGTCCCCACGCTGTGTGATGAAATAAGGGCAGGTTGCCATTTCATCACCCTTTGCTATATCCTTTCCATGGAGAAGGATCTGATCCTGCATTACTAATGGATCAAAGGTCTCCCAGTGACTTCAGTCAGAATTTCTAAGCCTAAGAATGAATCCAGACGGAGACCATAAATCTGCTTATTCATTTTGAGTCAGCCAAGTGCAGTTAGGTAGTCGAGATACTAGTCAGAAGAATATTTTCCCATTAGAGAAGGACTTGTACAAACAAGAGTGGACCTGAAATAATGCAATATTTCTGGGCAACAATGGAGCCATATTTACACATTCATTTCCATCTCATTTACACTGAATTAGTTCACTTAGCTCTGTTACAAGAAAAGAAAGTCTCTAAATCAAAGTGCAGGCTTTGTTGTTGCAGTTCTTCTTGGGAAAAGCTTTGCAACTGCAATGCCATGACTACTTCATATATTTGTGGACCCACCAAAATCATTGACCAAGGGCTGGGGAGCAGAGAGAGGAGGTGATCTGGACATCAAACAATCATTTTCCTGTGGAGGGGATATACAGGCTAATAGTAATTTTCCTTTTCTCCCCCTCTACAAACATGCATTTGTACAACAGCCCTGAGAAAACTCAAAACTACTATTATGTTTTTTTATGTTGTAGCATTTTGCAAGCACACACCACTTCAGTGAACTGAGCCCAGCCCCTGGAATTCCCTGTCGTGGGGATAAGCACAATCCTGGCAGAAGGGCCACTGTAGCTTGCAGGCTCACAAAGCTCTGCAGAGCTGGATGACAAAGAAGGACAGGGGAGAGCAGGAATAACTTGCACCTTGACACAAGACAGACCTGTGGCAAAACAATAGGAAGGCTTGTTTAATCTGGTTTGAAGCCAAGGTTCAGAGATATTCATGAAAGGGTCGGGAAAAAAAAAGGGCTACAAGAAAACCATAATAAAACTTTGTTTGCAATACTTCCTGCTCATTAAGGATGCTTCCCCAAAACTGCTGATCACTGATTTCTATGTGTTCCCCACTTTCTCACCTCGTTGTCTGTATTATTTCCTCCAGTGCCTTTTCTGAGGGCTTTTCCTGGAGACTTACACTTCAGAGACCCCTTCACATTCTTTCCCTTTTTGCTTTTTTCCAGACTGAGTGCCCTCCCATGGGCTCTCATGACTAACACACATCCATAAGAACCTTTGAGCTCAAAAGCATCACACACTACAACCTGTATGGGTTGTCCCTGCATTTTGTCAGACAATTCCAGCCATAAAAATGAGAGTCTTGATGAGATATACCTCAAGCAGACGGCTCCCTAGGACTCTAATTTCCTGTTAGATTTTGGAGATTTCTAGAGGAACCAGTTAGGCAGTAGATGTTGTAAAAAATCAGTTATTTCTTTTTGAAATAAAACTATCTGGTTTACACCTGTATGTAATAATATTTCAAGCTTTAAATGTTTCAATTGTTAATTTATCCCATTTGCAATTCTTCTATTCAGGCAGCTTCCCTTCATAGCTATGAGTTTATTTCCTTGTTTTCTAGAACACCTGAAGCATATGTTATAATTAATTAAAATAGAATGAATATGTTAACAGCTCCTCTGTGTGACATATTTCTCTAACATCCTGCTTTCAAACTAAAGAGGAATGGCACGTACATAATGAAAGATCCTTCATTACTCAGTTTTGCACTGTAAACTCTATCAAGCATTTTTGCAAGAAAACAGGAGGAAGTGAATTCTCCAGAACATCAAAGGTTTCAGGCTTTCTAGAAAATGAGCTATTTCCCCAAGCTGCAGGCTTGTAAAAAGGCCCTTTTCACCAAGAGGTCTGGACGTCAGCACAGGCAGCCCTGCGTCACATTTCCTGTGCCGCAGAGGTTGTGATACGGCAGCTAGAATCAACACAGAGTCAAACTGCAAATTAGATTACAGAGCTGAAAATAATTAAGCAATAACGACAGAGGAACGTGGTATTTCCTGGGGCTAAATGACCTGCTGGGAGGAGTTGAGGTCTTTAATGTTACTTCCAGCTAAACATCAGGAAGAAAAGTGCTCTAGTATATTTTTTACTGGCCCTTGTGTGCACAAAGGGCAATGCCACGCTGTTGCTACTCCCAGAGAATTAATGTTCACAGCACCAGTCAATCAGATTTATTTATTTGCCACCAGAAACAGTCTGGGGCACTGCAGGTCCCTGTCTATGGCAAAATAATTGGAGACAAGACAATGGGGAGATGACTGTCTTGACCAGTTTCTCTCATGCAAAGGCAGAGGGATTAAATCAATTGTCCACTGAAAGTGTTCCTGCAGCCCTGGATGGGTGGCTCCAGTCATCTCTTCTAATCTCTGTACAAAAATTCCACTATCTCATGCTCAGGAAGCTCAGAGCTGTCTCTCAACACAGTATATTTATTTTATCTTCTGAGTTTGCTGTCATATACAGTCTTATGCTTACTGTACAATGGCTAGAAAGCAGATGAAATATTATTTTCTTCCTTTTTTTTCAACTATGTCTATTCCAGCTTCAGTTAATGTCAACAGGAAAAAAAAGAAAAAGAAAATAAGTAAAAGAAAAAAAAAAGGAAAAAGAAAAAGGAAAATAAAGGAAAAGAAAAAGAAAAAGAAAAAGAAAAAGAAAAAGAAAAAGAAAAAGAAAAAGAAAAAGAAAAAGAAAAAGAAAAAGAAAAAGAAAAAGAAAAAGAAAAAGAAAAAGAAAAAGAAAAAGAAAAAAGAAAAAAGAAAAAAGAAAAAAAGCAAGAATAAGACTCCACCCAAATACTAACTTTTCATCCCTAATCAAAATAGAGTTATTCTGCAGAATTATGAACTGCAGTCATCTCTTGTGCAACCCTGCTGGAGTCAAGGGAGTCATCCTGGGAGCAGATTTGGCCCGTTCTGTGGAAAACAGAACTCAGAGGGCAGGGTGACCTGTTTTGCAGCAAGAATGTAAATATAAGTGGTAGAGTATATACATTTTTTTTTTTAATTTTAATGACTAGCTGCAGAAGAGCAATTTAATTTCTAGACCTGGAGTTTTGTTCAGTGAGGCTCAGCAACATGAGCCTGAGATTTTCTTCATATTGCATAAGAAATCAGTAGTAAACTGCACATCAAAACATACATCATAATCTTTTTTTAAAACAAACTATTATTACTATTATTGTAAGATAAATACTATAAAGTACTATTTTACACACCTGGATCTACAAAATGCTTCACAAACTGGCTGAACAAACTGTACAGCAGACATCTCACTGCCTATTCCTAAAATACAGCCACTTCTGTAACAAAAACCAGCAGCTGTTAACACTACACAGCTGTACCAGACAAAACCTTGGGGCATAAAATGAACATGATGACTCTACTTATCCAAAATTGCAAGTGAAGTGTAAGTAGGTAGAAAGCATGGTAATAATCCAAATACAGAGAGTGATACACTGCCACTGTCTTGCCAGAAGCAGGAGATTGCACTTACAAGGACATCAGTCTTGTCCAAAACCCCTGCAGATCTTCGCCCACTACTGTCAAAGGCAGTCTCAGGCTGCAGTTTCCAGCTGTAAAGAGAAGGTCACAGTATCCAGCCTGCCCACTGCATCTTCTTTCCAGAGCATCTCGAGCTTTCCCCAAGAGAGCTGCCTAAAACTTGTACCTTTAAACCAGGACTTCTCACAGGTGCTGCAGCAGGTCACAAAAATCCAGCTCTCCTATGAACAAAATGTGTTTCCCATTTCCCTCTTACAACAAGCCTCTTCCTTTGATTGTTAATTTGGATTTTTAAAGGAGAAGGGACTGATGAAAATTCCTTTTTATATTTTCCAAGCTCTTTCCCTCTGGAGGAAAAATTATTTGCTCAGAAAGAGTGGACATAAGGGACAGAATTTGCCATCTTTCTTGTTCATTAAATCACTTAGCTTATAGTAATATAGCAAGAGCCTGTGTTAAACACTGCGTGTTAGCATGTATGTGCTCAAAATGCCCCACAAATACAGAGTGCTTCATCTTCCAGCCAGGACTGCAGGCCCTGCTGCTGCTATCTGTTGTGTCACAACAGAAAAGAAGATTCTCCAGTAATTTCAATGCCTTTAGACTATTTTTTTTTTTACACAAAAAGTGGTTTTCAGACTCATTTGTAATAGCAGACTGTTCTATGATCAACCAAAGTTCACATTAGCATGTGCCATCTCCAGATGCAAATTACATAACATGGTATTTTTTCCTGTCTCTCTTCAGATTGTGGATGTCATGAATAGCTGTCAACTGGCTCACAAGAGCAGAAAAATACAAAAGCCCAGTAATGTTTTCATCATCAGAGACACAAGCTTTCTAGATGTTCCTGTAACATGCAATATTCCCTCAAATCCCCTCTTCTTCCCTCCCCAGTGACCTGGCAGCCTCTGGAGAGCCCCTGTCCTCTCTCTGTCTCACTGATGGATATCCCCACAGAGGGGGGTATGAAACCATTAAGCAGACTGTTAAAAAAAAATCTGCCTGCCGTGGTAACAACAAGAAGAAAGGGAAGATGTGCCTAAGATCCAAGCAGTGGATGAAAATGTCCTTGGATTGTCAGACTGCAGTGATAAAAATGCCTTACAGCCAGAGAGAGAAAAGGGAGAAGCAAGGACGCCACGCCAGCAGGTGAGAGCAAAGGCTTTTTACTTCATGCCTACCAGGAACAGCATAGAAAGATATACATTTCTCAATGGGTTTTGTTCCCTGCTCCCTTGTTTATGCACCTCCAGCTGACCTGATTATGTCAATGCCTCCTGAAACTCGTTATAACAAGCTCTCCCCGTTGCAGTGGCACCTCTGATGAAAGAAACACTGAGCTGACCCAGGGAGCGGCAGCAGATTCCTGGAACTGGCTGTGCCACCCTCAGCTAGACAGGTCAGGCTGGCTACCCCAACAGGAGAAAAGGGCACCACACCCAGGCAGGGTGCACATCACCTGTGGGAGAAAAGGCAGGCTGGGGGTGATCCTAACAAAGTTTTCACACAGTGCTTTCTGTATTCTTCCTTTTCCACTTTCTTCCTTGGGGAAGGCTGTTTACATTAGGTGTATCAGGGCTTAGAAACAAAGTGTGAACCCCCTTATAACACTAAAATTACTACCCTTCAGGGGACAGGGTGCTTTTTTACAGAAACATCTTATAGCCCAACATGAATGCACTTTGTTAAATGTGGGATGTCAAATTTACAACTGTGACTAGCAGAGATGAGGGGATTTTTTTGCTTAGGTGGTGATGTGCTTTAAAAGGAGAGTGAATCTGCATTTCTTGGGAGGGAAAGCTGGGATACAGCCAGAATTCCAGCTAAATGATGACTCCTGATGTTCTCTCACTGGCTCAGACTCTCAGCTTTTCTTTTTGATGTTGTTGAACTTTCCCTTTTACTACCATTTACCTCAATTTCCTTAAATAGTGTGAACTTAGGAAAAACTGATTGTTTCATTCGCTTCTTCTCTGACTTTGACAATGTGTGATGCTGGATAAAGATTAATTCATTATAATTATGTATTTTCAGCATATAACAAGGGTCTTTTAAAAAAGAGGAAGTAAAGCATATATTTATGAGTTACTAGCAGCAATTTTTCAGCTACATAGAATTGATGTAATCTTTCCTGTACTACTCATGACCATTGATTTTGTGGTGTTCTCACCATGGTCAAAGACAACAGTTTTGTGCTTTGATTTGACTTTTGTGGCAGGTCAAAAAATGAAACCTTGGGAACAGTAATAAACATCAGAAATCCCACACATAAACAAGTACTCCTTTAGTACATCCAGCAGTCCTGATGATCCTATGGCCAGTAAGGTAGGCTTTTAGGCTCAGATTTTAGCATTTTATCATAGGAATTAGCCTATGCACTTATGCCTTCAGATGCATTCTTTAAAAAATTGATAAGATCGTGAAACAAATACATTTTTATAAGAAAAAAAAATCTGATCAGTTGTGATTTGTTCATTTTCTATTCCATATGTCTTCCTTTGAAGCCTGAACACTTCTTTTGCTATTTGTTTTCCTGTTCACTAACACCTCTGATTTAAAGACTATATTCTTCTAAAATAAAGTCACCTGTCTTTTGGCCTCACACAAGGAACTTCACCAAAGAACACAAGAAATAATAAATTTAATTATCTGGCTTTGGTTAGGCACAAGGCATGATGCAAAAGCATGCTTTGATCCTTATTCTGTCTAAGAAGTCCCACTGATGTGAGAAAAAAGAATAAGCAAATTATAAAAGATATGGACATGAAGACAAAAAAGACCATTAATGGGTCCTTCCTCTGTATGGTTCTATAGTTTATCCAGTGCAGTGTAATATGCTGTCCTTTCCTGGCAAGAAAATACCATTCAAGGCAGGAATATTCCTCTGCCAGAAGGCAGCTTAGCCAGCAAGGTCTGAAATGTCATTGGTAACCTGACTGGAATGCTCTTCTGTTAAACTGTTGGGGATACAACCATGGCACAGGAGAAAGGAGAAACAGGAGAGAACTTTTTTACAGTAGTGTTGGCTTATGAGAAAATCAGCTTTGCAGGAGGACTGACCTTCAATCTTAAAGTTTCCTGTGATTTGTACACCGGTATCTGCTTGGCTACTTCACAAACTTTAGGCACACCACTTTTAACACCTGTAGCAAAGGATCAACCCCACAGATCTACTTACATAGAAACAAACCCCAACTGAACAAAAACCATTTTCCAACCCACCATAAAGAAAGAAGGCTTTATTAATAAGCACGCAGTCTGTTTTTCTAATAAAACCCTTGCTCAGCCTACATCTGTTCACCATTGTGTCCTGTCATCCTTCATGATCAATTCCCAAATTTGATTGCAAGCAGTTTTCATCAGGGATCGTGTCTTCTTCATCCCTGTGGACATTCAGGTGTCTTCTCTGCAGAGTCATAAGCTAATAAAAACAGACACACACATCCATCAGCTAACCTGGCATAAGCAGTAGTCACTACAGACAAATCTTTGCATGTTATTGGACTTACACATAATCTAAGAGAGCAACAGCTGAGGAATGAAAATGAGCCAAGGTGAGATTTTCCAAGCTTGCCTTCGAGAAACACAATGAGGAGGTGAAACCCACATCTTCAGAAGAGCCTGATTTCTGGGTGCCAAGGAATCACTATCTCAATTTCCTGTATGGCTCCTATTTATTGCCAAAGCTTTCTCCTTGCACTCCTTCTTGAAATCACTCCTCCTGGTGGGCACTGTAAATCAGGGATTTTCCAAGGCAGCACAATCATTTGGTGTGAGGGGTAAAATGGCCATCACCGGCCATCAGTGAAAGAATCTTGCAGGAGAACGTTTTAATAGGATCAAGTTCTACTGCAGACAGGGTGTTTGGCCCCTCTGAGCCGTGCTCAAAGCAGCCAAGGGCAGCTGCAGGCAGGGCAGAACTGAGCCAGGGAAGGACAGAAGTGGCCACTGCCAGTGGTGACTAACATGCCCAGAGCTAGGGGTGCCCTTCCCATTTGGCTCTAGTAAGTAGGGTGCTACCCCCCCTCAGATGCCTAACCAGGGTTTCTAATTCAATTATAGTTCTTTTCTGTCCCTCACCTTGACCAGAATTAGGCTGTAAGAATCCCTTTGCAAGCTGGAGCAGGTTTTTTAATTCCTCTTCCTTCCTTCCATGCAATACATTTGAGCCTTGGACATTTGGCTTTGAAAGGCTCAAGGGCAGAGTGTGTGGGATGTGACATTTACCAGGATTCCCCTTTCATTCTTGTTTCAATGTGCAGGGCCAGGTGAGAATTTTCCTTTCCGATTTTTATAAACTCTGTCCATCACACACCCATGCAAAAGCAGTGAAAAGAAAATCTACATTCAGCAGGGGCTAAAGGTACTGACCCATGGGCTGAGTGCAGGACTGGCAACAACACTTTGACTTTGAAAACTTTATCTTGACATGGTTTCATACTGAAACCATTTAACTTGTGCTCTTCACTTAAATAAAGATGGTAATAATTATTTGGCTTATATTTTTTCTCTTTCCATAATACCTGTATTCTCCATTCAGGGGAAAAAAGCAAAAAACAAAAAAAACCCCAAAAACCAAACCAAACAAACAAACAAAACAAACAAACAAAAAACCACCAACAAAAACCCCAAACAAACAAACAAACAAAAAACCAACACACACACACACAAAACCCAAAACAAAACAAAAAAATTGTTTAAAAAGTGTACTTTTGTCCCAGTGCTATCCTCCTGTATCCTGTAACTACCTCCTGAAGATCTCTCTATGTACAGGACACACAAGCTCGTGTGCATGTGGACACTTCCCATCCACCCCCACGCTCACATGCAAACACATTCCTGCTGATTTTACATGATCTGTCTCCTTGTGGGAACTGTGAGATTGCAGGAGGGGCTGCTAGCAAGGTTTCCCAATGCTTGTTATGATAAACACCCTGCTATCAGTTGCCTGTAACTTTGCCAAACTTCTCCTGTCTAGCTCCAGCTGAAGTTTTCTGTGCCAACCACACGCTGCGAGCTGAATGCTTTTTTGGAAAAACTCTGCACTAAAGCAATTCAGTGATCTGGATCAGGGGAAAACACACTGTTGTGTCTGTGCTGAAAAACAAATAAACTCTGGGTAACCTGCTAGGATACGTGCTCTTACTAAGCTCACACTTTTTAGCATGGATATAAGCTTGTCTGGAGGACTTGAGCCTGAGTCCTAAGAGTGATTTTTGCAATCCACGTGAAAAAAATGACCACTTCATCCTGGTGACCAGACTTTGAAGCCTCCTACCTTGCAGCTGAAAATCTGGAAAACCTTCAGAGCTAAAAGCTGCAAAGGGAGCAGGGAAATCCTGCCCAGCCTGTGGATTGCTCAATGCTCCTGGTGCAGCAAGGGATGGACCAGCTCAGCCAAGCATGAGACTCTGCCATGGGCACAAGGAGAGGATTCACTCTACTCTACAAGTGGAACAGAAGAAAGCTGGCTTTTCTAAGCAGATCCCCATCTCCCTGTCACTGTGCCCTGAAGAGGTGGCCATGTCCCCACCCAGGACATGAGAAAATTCGTGTTGAAGTCTACATTTGAGGAAAAAGAAATGTTATTAATTTTCTTATACATGGTAGCTCCAGTATTTTTCCCTTCACTATGGTTTTTGACTAATACAGCACAAATATCAGGTTGTGGCCCACTCATAGATTCACTCAACAGACCTATTTGAACTGTGTCACAGTACCTGGTAATGCAGACAATATTTTTAAACAGTAGAAAAGCAATGCAAAATTATATGAAAAAAGGCTAATTAGTGCCTTTTCAAGTAGAGGCAGATTTTTGCCAGAATTTTCAAGAGATCTTTTTCTCTGGGACATACGGGATGATCCCCTAAACAACAATTTGATTTGTGTAATTTTTTTTTTTTTCTGTGTTTGGCTGACTTTAATCAAGAGGTTTTAAAAATCTTCCAAATCAACACTTTCAAGGTGCATGCATCCATACTTGCCACAATATCTAGCCAGCCTCAAGATTTTTCTGCTAATCTAATAATCTTAATAAAGCAATTTCATGCTCTGGCACATCTGCTTCCAAAAGACGTTTTGCATTATTTTTCTGATTGTGTTTCTGCAGCTAAAGAAAACTGAAATGAATGCTACAATTTACACTGAACACTGTTGAGCTCCTAGTGGAGATGACAAAAATAGTTATGATTGGACACACCATAATATGCAATAAACGTTTAGGGAACCATAAGACATAAACTCACTTGTGTTCTTCCTTTCTTATGATTAAAAAATTGAGAGGTTATTGGCATTTTGTCCCAGAAGCTTACAGCTTTCTCTTTCAGGAAATATTTTCATCCAATATTCTTTGTTGTTTTTTTTCAGCTATGTTCTTCTTCCTCTGACTGCATGGAGTCACAATAACTCTTTTTTACACTCCAATAACACTAATGCTAAGAAGTTTAAGTGAAAATTTTACAACTTCCCACATTGCTTCCCAGACTAGTTCTTAGTATATAGTCTCCCTGTATATATCTTAGTATATAGTCTCCCTGACAAAAGAAAGATCACAGATAATCTCCATCTTGCTAAGACAAGAAGGAAAGATTTTTTTTATTATTATTTATATTGAAGCTACAATCTATGTTTGAAATATAGAATTGACAATACTACTTTTTTGATTATTTCCTAGTCAATAAATCCATAATTTCCTGGGCTGCTGAGTATCACTATTTTTAATGCTTGAGGAAGCAAAGCCCAGTTGGAGAAAGAGATGAAACACCTTACAGAGTGTAAGGAAGATTTTGCTGAGGGGCAACATTAAAACACTGGTGTATGTCCTAAAGGTAAAACCCAGCACAGTCTGAATTACAAACCCTGCTGCAGTGCCTGACAAATTCATGGCTGCTTCTCCCTTTGCTTGTCTACTGTACTTGCCAGTTCCTGGAAAAGAGTTGTCTCTGTCACTTTTTGTATCCAAACAATATCCCCCTAGAGTTTTAAATGCTACACAAATAGAAATATGGCATAAAGGACAAAGGATAATTTTGGCCTGCTGACAGTTTTCGTGTCCGTGGGTTAAAGAAAGTTAATAAGAGAGTTTACTGTGTGTACCACTTGAACACTAAAAACGTTCCTCAAGAGGTTAAAAGTTCAAAGTTGAGTCAAAGTCTGCACTGCCTCCACTCTTCCCTTTTAATTATCTGAGGTCAGGAAGTTAATAATACCAGAAATCCCCAGTAGAGACCTCTTGCTCAGTGTATGAACTTTAAACTTGTTCAGCTTTTTTCAAAGGGTAAAAAGTTCAGTGAAAACACAGTGGATTTTCCCTCTGGTCTCCACCAATTCAACCTCAAGGGTTAAAAGTTTAACTGTAAAAGAGGAACCTTTGTTCTCTGAGCTACATTTACAGAGTTCACTTATTAAAAGGTAAAGATTTCAAACAGCAACTAAAGTCCAAAGTGATTCTTTTCCATAATGATGAAAATATCGCAATAAAAGCAAGTCCTTTGATCTCTTATCACTTCCCTCAGAAGTGACTGTCAAAACTTATTTTTCTCTTTATTTTGAACTTTGGACGAGTAATGGAGCCACATGGTCCCTAAGGCCACATATATCTGTTAAACAGCAACATGCTGCATTTGTGAATTTGTTCTACATTTTTCAGGCAGGCAGTATCTTTTCCCTACTGAAACATTGGCGGCAGATGTTTCTCCACCAGGACTTTTTGCACAGTTTGTTTCACACAAGCTCAGGTTCACAGTTCTGACAGTGGTGAATGTGTCAAGTATAGGTGTTCTCACTATCTTCACTCTCTAAAGACAACGATCCCCCTGCAGATCCTTTGGAACTATGCTGCTAGAAAAATCTAAAAACCAGCTAGACTAAAATATATCTGGTTTTATATAATGCAGTTGAGATTTGAGCTATAGGAGTTCCCTGAGGGGTATTCAATAGGTGCAACGCACGTGGTATTAATTACTGTGGGTGTAAGGTTTCCAAAAAGAGGAAAATTCAACAAAAGGTTACTTTTGTTTTTAGTGTTTGTCCCGTGTCTAATGGCCAGGATCAGTATTTATGCTCTTGAAATGGGAAATGCCCTTGGCTTGGAACATAATAGATTGCTGTGCATGAATTTGAAAATCTTGAAAAACAACAAATTCTAATTTGGGCCTTCCTTAGGGAATCTCTTATAACATGGGTTTTGGATTACAATGGTGTGAGTGGCCTTTTTATTAAAGATCAGCTTATTAAAGTTCAAATATTCCCAGAACAGCTCATTTCCCTGTCCTGCTTCATTCATGAAGAAGTTGAAGCTCAGCATTTCAGGCTTGCTGTACCCACAGGCAAGAAGCCCTCACTGTGTACCTGAAAGTGTTGCTCTGACCAATACTTGTGACTCTTTTCTTTGATACAAACCACACCAAAATCAAGGTCTCACCTTGGAAAGCTTTAGGTCTGCCCATCTCACTCTCAGAACAGAACTCATGGTCATTCTACTCCACCTGACCCATGCTTGGGAGGACTACTCAGTTTTGAAAAATTGGGTTTTAAATTTAGGTCCACTCTAAAATTTCATTAACTGAGATGGAACCCACACTTTGCATTTCCAGACCTTTCTCAGAGAACAATACTCACTACTGTGTCTATAAAATGCACTTTGCAAAGAACCTGCAGGTTTCTAAATTACTCTTTCAGTTTTTAATTTTCCTACAGACGTTGCATGACCTGATACACCATTTAACCTATCATTCATCAAGCATCAATACAAACATCTCTTCTTTATCATTTTGGTCCCTTGTTTACGCTGTCAGATGAAGACCAGAGCAAAGATAAGCTTTTCTTGATTACTCTGAGAAACATTTTCTCTCTCCTTTGCGTGACCAGCTCTTGAGCTCTTTCAAGTTCAGTTCAGCAGGAAATATTTGCTATTCTGGCAGAACTACTTTACTAGGTCCAACAGTTCCAAAGTTCAGCTAGAGATGTTGACCTTAGGCGAGGGTCTAGCTGGGCCAGCCCTGCTGTGTTTTCACCAGGCTCTCTGAAGAGGGTGCTTGGCATTAACTCTGCGTGACCCTCTCAGCAAGCTCCATTCAGACCACAAACTCGCAAATTAACAACAGATTCTGTGGGTTACAGGCCATCGAGATAGAGGCAAGGATGACTGAATCTGATTACAGAGCCACTTAGGAGACTTGCAATAGGTAGCATTGCATAATTTTTTATTGGAAGAGGTCCCTTTTGGACATAATTGCCATTTTACTCAACTAATTATAATTATGTTTAATACAAGAAAAAAAAAGCACAGACCGTTCAATACAGCTGACACTGACAATATTTGTGCAAAGCATGACTGTTTCAGAAATATAATCTGAGTTCAAGTGATTCCAGGACCAAATTGAATACCTGGTGTTATAAACGCCAGGACAAATTTATTGCCAAATTCAATAGTTTGGTTTATTAACATCCAAATCACAAAATTTAGAATCAAATTATAACAATTTCAAACAATAAAAACAAAACAATACGAACCCCACGAACAGCAAACTTACTTGACCGAAGTTCTCCCGGGAAAAGTAGAGCCAAGGGTGACCCCAGAGACACAGGACCTGGCAGCCTTGTCTCTAGCTGGGTTCACAAACTTGCCCACCTAAAGACCCAACTTAAATACACTTAGTTTCCCCCTCGGCAACTTTCCTCCCATTGTTTCTCTAATCATCGACCATTAACTTTATTTACATTAATTCCCGAAAGGGTCCCCGGGCACATTCAAATGCTAATGTCCAGAGTTAGTCCTTGCTTTGAGTAACTGTCGTAGAGGTGTGTGATGACCGGTGTAAGTCCTCGCTGGCACGTCTTTGCTGGCACGTAGCGTTTGACCTGTTGCGAGTCCCAATGAGTTGAGCTGCACGTAGGCAGGGGCAAGTCGTTCTCACCTTCCATTTTTGGAACCCGGAAGATCAGGGAGGTGCTTTACAGAAATTCATACAATATATATCACAGTTCCCAATCTATAATTATTTATAAAACATGAATTAAATAACCATATTTCCCACAACTCCCCCATTTCTTTTCTTTTGTCAATAATTTTAATTCATGTTTTGTATTTAACTTAATTGTTTTCCTCTCTCGAGTTTCCCGTTCCTTGGAGAAACACCTGACCAGCGATTCCTGAACCATGTTTGCCTTTTCTGCTTTTCTTCTATCTTTCCAATTCCCATGTCCCTGACTGCCTTTGAGTGCCAGCTAGTTACTTGTGTCTTAACAGGGGTAACTTTTTGGAGGAGCCTTATGTCACACTCCCTAGAGTGATCCGCAGAGGCTTCCCTCTGTCTGGCCCAGCGTCTGTCGGGTTGCAACCGAACAACGGGGAAGTTTCTTCGCGACAGCAGGGGCTCTCTGCTCGGACCCTCGGGGTGGTTCGGACGGCACACCTCCTTTTTAAAAAATTCCCCACCGAGATTACTTTACTTGCTCTGCCACCCACGGCACTACATTAGTTCGACGGCACTCCGTGGCTAACACTTGGGCCTTTAGATCCAATTTTCCCTTTAACCCCTTTTCGTATATTGAATACCACCCGGGATACTTTGGTTCTATCAATCCCAAACGTGTGGCACAGTTTAAGAATCGCATAGTCAGAGTCTGTTTTTCCTCAGAACACCTGGGGCATAACCCCAGCGGCCCCCCCACCCCCACTTGCAGTGCACCACCCAAATTTCAAGACAATAATTGTATTTGAAATGGATATATGGATTGCAGGGGGGCATCCAGGTTCAGAGCAGCGCATGGATATTTCTTCTGCCATTTGTTTCTGATATCCTGGGGTTGGAGTTCTTTCTCTTTAAATTTCTGGAGCTCCGGATTCACCCTTCCTGATGTTCTAACACCTTCCTTCTGGTTACCCTTCCCTCTCTCAGTCCTCCTTGTCGGGTGGTTATTAAGTTTCCTTTGAGGCTCCTCTAGGCTGCAGCTTAATGTTTCCAGGGTGTTGGCATCCTCGGTGCAGCCGGACCCTCAGATCTCCGGGGGAAGAGATGACCTTCCATTCGGGGTTTTCCCTCGGGGCTGTTAGTTTCTTAACCCTGGAGGCGTGTGTCCAGCCTCTTTCAGCTGTTCGGATGGTTGTATCTGTAGTTAAAAGGACAAGAAAGGGTCCCTCCTAATGAGGGGTTAATGACACCGCTTTCCAAGCTCTGATCAGTACTTTACCTCCTGGTTGTATCTCATGAATATACATCGAAATCCTGCAACTTCCTCAGATTGAATTTACCTAATACAAAATTCCAAACCAGCCCAATACTACAAGAATATTGTATAAAGAGAATCCCTGTCATGTCTACCATTCAGAAAATCTGAATATTAGAACAAGTTATCTAATAGTACATTCACACCTTTACCATAAAAACAATTTTGTCCCTGGATCACTATGATTCTCACCTCACTATCCACCCAATGTACCATACCATCCAGAATTTTTCCCCTTTTTTGTACTGTTACAGGAAAAATCAGAAAGAAAATTTTACTTCTTATTAAACATACAAACAATTCTTTTTACATCCTACCAATACTTCTGACAGTGTCCACTGGATATATAGCGAGCAAACAATAAACACTAAGACTACTCCAAATCCCATAGTATTAACACAGGTTTTAGCTTTTTAAAGAAAAATTCAGTTTAAAAAATCATAGATGAGCACAAACAATTTGGGCTTATTTCAAGAATCAAACTCAGCACATTCAGAGTGATTTGGCATACAAACAAACATTCATAAAACCCAGTATCCTACAATGCTCGGTGACAACAGCAGTTTCCAGGACAATCAGCTGTTAAGGTTACACACATCCTCACTCAGTTTCTACAGCCTCAGTGTAATGAGTCTGCACTGCTGCTAATTAACTGAACTACAAATTTATATTCCAGACCCCTACTCAGCACATTCTCAGATACACACAGCCAAAAGAAGGACGCAACTTGAGTGAGACAATGAGACCACCTTGTCCCTATTTTCGATGTGCACCCTGCCATGGCCATTCTCACTCAGCCTCCAAGAAGCATCTGCCTTCACAACTGCTTCTCACCCTTGCTTCAGCCACCCCTAATGATCAGCAAAATTAACACAATTCCAGAAGCACTATCGGACCTTTCAGCTCTGCTGTTAGCTTGATGGCGACACTTCTTATTTTGGTTTGTAATTCCACTGCCTCGTAGCAATTGTGACTACACTCCTCAGATCCTCCCCAGGACCGAAACTGGGCGGGGTTTCAAGCAGCAGCAGTACGGAGTTCTAACTCCGGGGAATTTACCAGAATTGCCTCATATTTCAATAGCCGGGATTCAGTAAGCCATTTAAAACATACCCCACCGGTTTCCTGGCTCCCGCCCACTCCTGTGTAAGAACTCCATACGCCGTGTGATTGCTAACATCCACGAAAAGCTGGAACTCCCGGTTAATATACCGGGGCAGTTCCCATCAACTACTCGTGCAGATCCATCTACAAACCATTTCTCACAGACAGGATCAGCTGCAGACCCCTATTTCAGCGTGGCAAGATACAATCCTGCAGCAGTAGCTGAAGTGACTTCTTCCCTTCATCAGAGAGCCAATTCAAACAGTCAGTGAGTAGTACAACTTAATAAAGGATAACTTTAAGCAAAATTTGTACAAATTAAGAGAAAAACTTAAGACCTCACCCATAATCCTGGGGGAGTATTTTAACAAGACAGAAAAAAACAAAGCACACCAAATAGAAGAAACTATTACAAAGAGCAGAACTTACTCTGTAATAAACCATACATTACTTAAATTCGGAACTTAAAACCCAGAAGTTTTCCAAAGCCAGGAGTCACTGTAAACATCAGGCCCCGGTAATCAGACAGCTTTATCTAGTACAATTATCAGAACATTAACACTACTGCTTTTTACTTCAGTCCAAAAAAACTTCACAAACTTAGCCTTTCTTAACAAACAAACTCGAGATAACTTGTGCCTAATTCCCAAAGTAAAGCTCCTGTATTTGCTATACATTCTTGCGTATTATTAAACTTAAATACACAAGCAAACACCGACCAAACTTAACACCGGTGACAAAATGCTGCCTCTCATACATCACTTACTCTCCACCAGAAAAACACAGGCACCAGGGCAACCTCAAGGTTCACATCCTCCAAATTGAGGAGCAAGTAAGAAGACATAATATCAAAGGGACAACACAAACCATCTAAAATTAAGAATCCCGGTTCCCAACTAGATAAAATACATACAGAATAGGAACTGCAAAGAATAAAGAAAAATCCTGTAACTACCAACACAGAGAATTATACCACTTTCCCAACTTAATACTAGAATCCTGACTCCAATTACCATTCCAACACTATCTCGACAGAAAGATTTAGTTTCCTGCCTCTCAACAGCCGCTTTAATTTGGACTTCACCGGCCACATGCTTCAACCTTTTGAAAGAAAAACTGAAACACACAAAACCCTTGCAGTACACTGTCTGCCAACACAAATGCCATATTCCTGCTCAAGCTGACAATCCGAATTCAAAATGTAGCAATTGTTTCAAACATAGACGAGCTACATCCACCATACTATCAACCTTTTGATTTGCACAAAATCCTCACATACAGTAGACAGACAACTAAAAGGAAGATATATTTTCAGCTTTTCAAGAACAAACACCTAGGTATTTCCTACGCATAAGTATAGCTCCCATTCTTGGTCTCTTCTCTCAATACTTTTATCTATTTTTGCTTCTTATTTCGCCTTACAGGGCGGTTTTCTGCCCCGGGCAGCCTTGTCTAATCACTTTAAAACTGCCGCTTTCCTTCGTCTCCCGGCAACCATGGACTGACTCGCCCTGCCGCTTGCGGGAAGGGGCGGGTTTCGTTCCATTCCCACGTTAGTGAAAAGAAAAAGAAAAAAAACAACTCCGCCGATCTCGTCCAGGAGAAAAAAAACTCTTAAAGCAAAATACACAACTCTAGGGAGTCTCCAAAATGTATTCAGCCTGAAGTAAAAGATCTACCACCACCAAGGAAAAGAGTAGGCAAGATTCCTTTTAATCCCTTTTCTATCTTTTTCTCCTTTTGCAGACTCACGTGAATTTTCGCATTTCTAATTTGCACGCTTCCCAACACCACTAGTTATTCTCTAATGCATTCCAATTCACCTTTGGTAATTTCTGTTTTGCTCTACTGTCAAATTTCTTACGGGAATGCTTCTTTTCCCCCATTTTTCCTCCCGGGCCATTCTTGCTCTCACACCAACTGTCCCACCCCGAATCCCTCCCGGGCTCTTCAAGATCTCCTTCGGGGGTCCTGGTTTTAGCCAGGGCTCTAACTGGTATATACCTGTCTGGTTTATTCTTCCACCCTTCGTTTTCCTTACCCTTCTTCTCTTTTTCTCCATATTTTAGCGTCGGTGGCCGAGGTGCGGGGTCAGGACCAGAAACGGGGGCAGGATTCCCTCTCGGGAATCTCCTTGAACGGGAGGGAGGTTTCTGGAGTGGCCGCTGAGCTCGGGGCTCCGCATGGGTCTCGGATGGCAGTGTTAACTCTGCCCCTGAGAAGGCCGGGGAGGAGGAAGTGGTAGGGGTAGGGGCTGGCAGGACGGGGGCCACCGAGCCGTGAGAGAAGTTTATCCCGTAGTCCAGTTCATTCCGTGTTTCCCTTTCCTCAGAACACAGCTTTACTCGTACCTCATACCATAACAGAACATATGCCAATTCCTCAAATTCTCTCCTTTTCTTCTTCGCTACATGTTCCCACAGAGCTTCCCACGCCCATTCGTCAAAAGTACCAAACACAGGCCATATAATATTAGGTCCTATCTCCTTTCCTCCCCAAACATTCATACACAAATAAATCATCCGATCTTTAGATGCTCCTCTCCTAATTGGGCATTCTTGCCAACCTTGCAACAACTTTCCTAATGGACTTTTCCGAGGAATTTCAAGATCAGCCCTCGCTGAGGTTTCCCTTAAAGAATCCTCCCGATCTCTGCTGAGATCTGATCCCATACTCCCCGTGGCACAGAAGTTATGGGATACCAAAAATTAAATCCCGAGTTTCCGAACTCGATGCCGTTAACTTAATGATCCAGCGGATGACCGTTCCGTGGATGTTCGGTTAACGGCGGGGCTCTGTAACCGCCACCGAAAAAATTAAGCGACCCCCCTGGTCGCGGTCAAGAAGGCTTACTCGTCCCCGAACTCAAAAAGGGACGTCCTCTTTCCTTCAGGACCCCTGGTGACCTCCCCCACCCCGTCGGGTAGCACTCACACACGAAGCGAAATATCACACGTTCCAATCGCTTCCCCGTCGGTCGGCCGTGTCCCTCGCGGGAGCAGCGGAAACGCGACCTTAAGGTCCGCTCTCGCTTCGTGATAAATCACGTCTCATTCACACACACACTCACACACACATACACGTTCTCAAGCACTTGGTCACCCCCACTCAACCACGCTATACTTACGGTCCTTTTCCTGCGTGGATTCTTCGTGCACTTAGATTTTTACGAGTGAAACAATACCGCGGTTCCAGGGGAAAACCCCTGCTGAGTTCCCGAGCCCCCCCAAGCTAGCTTGTCCTAATGCCTAATCCCTTTGCTGTTGTGGGTTCTGGGTTCGTAAAGCCAGTTCGTTCTTCCGGACTTACCCGCTCTGCCAGGCCGCTTTTTACGGCGGGGCGCCCCCCGGTCAGAAGCAGGGATCCGTAGAATATTCAAAACTGGCCCCGCTGTTGGGCGTCAAAATTGTTATAAACGCCAGGACAAATTTATTGCCAAATTCAATAGTTTGGTTTATTAACATCCAAATCACAAAATTTAGAATCAAATTATAACAATTTCAAACAATAAAAACAAAACAATACGAACCCCACGAACAGCAAACTTACTTGACCGAAGTTCTCCCGGGAAAAGTAGAGCCAAGGGTGACCCCAGAGACACAGGACCTGGCAGCCTTGTCTCTAGCTGGGTTCACAAACTTGCCCACCTAAAGACCCAACTTAAATACACTTAGTTTCCCCCTCGGCAACTTTCCTCCCATTGTTTCTCTAATCATCGACCATTAACTTTATTTACATTAATTCCCGAAAGGGTCCCCGGGCACATTCAAATGCTAATGTCCAGAGTTAGTCCTTGCTTTGAGTAACTGTCGTAGAGGTGTGTGATGACCGGTGTAAGTCCTCGCTGGCACGTCTTTGCTGGCACGTAGCGTTTGACCTGTTGCGAGTCCCAATGAGTTGAGCTGCACGTAGGCAGGGGCAAGTCGTTCTCACCTTCCATTTTTGGAACCCGGAAGATCAGGGAGGTGCTTTACAGAAATTCATACAATATATATCACAGTTCCCAATCTATAATTATTTATAAAACATGAATTAAATAACCATATTTCCCACACCTGGCAATCAGGCCTCCATAAATTATCATTTTAAATAGAGCATACGCTTTCAGACTCAGTGAGATATGAACTATTCTACTTCAGTTTTGCTTCTCTATCAGTCTCTACATATGCCCTTTTGTTTTAACTGTAGTTAATCCATGTTTCTATGGACTAACTTAAACAGGTTTTTGCTGTATCTTAACCTTCAGGCTACAACATAGTTTTTCTTTGAAGCAAAAGTACTTTCCTATGCAAAACTGCTAACACATACTGTACTTTTTTGAAACTGGGTTGTTGGGGGGTTTTTTGATAGTGCATTTGTAGCCACAGAGTCCAAAATCAGTACTCCAGAGTATTTCTTTACTCATTCCTGCCATCATGTCACTCCCTTCACAGGCATGCATCTATACAAAAGAACTTCTGAATGCAAAATTCACCCTCTGACAACCAGGGTAGGAGAAGGGTTTTCTAGAACAAGAGCTCTGACCCGAGAGCACCATCAAGTTGCATTGGGAAGATTAGAGGATTACACTTCCCACCTGCCCTCCTGGCTGGCAATACAGCCAGGTGTTTCCACCCTCCTGCTGTCTCGTTCTCCTGCTCTATGTTCTATGCAGAAATTTAAATTAAAACAAATCGGCCACAATCTGTGGTAGCCTATATGCAATCACACATTTGTATCTGTTGCCTTTGCCTCTACGGTGGTGACCTCCCACTGAGGAACAGGGAAAGGTGCAAACTGCTGAAATTTCTCCAAAATGAGTCACTGGCACTGGTGAGAAGAGCCGCTGCACTGGGAGGTGGGGCAAGGGGTGAGTGCTGGATGTTTTCATCATCTCTACACTTTGTCATGACTCAACTATGGTTTGCTTCATTTGCTTTTACTCCTTTTCATTCTTTGCTAAGTCATTCTGCACTGCCTGTGCCCTTTTACTGTAAGCCCAACTGACAAAGCTCTGTCCCTTGCCCTGCAGGAACATACTGCCATGACAGATACTAGGGAAAATCACAGTAATTTGAACGTCTTTCCTACAGAGAAAGCTCTTCTGGGTTTGCTGCTCCTCATGACGTATCCAGTATGAAGAGAAAAGGAGAGGACATAGATTCAATCACCATATGCTACAAGAAAGCCACCCACAGACAGCACATAATCTGATGCTATAGTCCCTAAGTTTAGACCTAATGAGTCCTGAACAAATGGATCTTGCCTCATAATGCTGCTCCTGCTCATCTAAAATGGAAAGAGCCAAGAAAAATAGCTAGATGCCAGCTGCCCACAGTACATTTCACATGAAACTTGTGAAAAAAACTCAGTCACAGTGAAGAGCAATCTACGGACAGCTCTAACAAGCACTTTGGGCTCTTACTATTCTTTTATTGTAGCATTTTCATGTCTATTATTTTACTGGGATGGACTCAATAAAAGAATAATGTGTCTTGTAAGGAGATGATCAGATTATCTCTCTGATAGCTGCATTCAAAGGTGATGTGAAAAGGGAAGGGGCCTCCCCTTCTGCACCCAAATCCTTCTGCAGGTGGTTCATTTGCAATCTCTGCAGCCACACACAACAAATCCTACGTGAATGGCAGGATTAATTTTAATTGGATGATTTAGTAATTCAGAGGAGAGAAAATCCCTTCTCCCCTTATGAGTACGGAATCTCCTGAGCTGAGCCAGAATCTGGTGACCACCACTAGGCTCACAGTTACATGCCAAAATTATGTCCTATGACACCAAGAGCAATGAAAGGTCATAAAACTCACAGTTTTCAAATAATCCCTCAAGACCCAGGCCCCTAAAGCACTAAGCCTTTTGTCCTTTCAAGAACAGCCACAAATGGAAATTCTTCTGTGTGTGAAAAAAGTCTGGAGCAAGCTTTGCAAAGGAAAACACATGGCGCCACTCTCATCCCCCACACAGGGAGCACACATGGAGGGAACAACTCGGTCCAGCTTGGAATGTACTGGCCATGGAAACACAGTTTCTTCTAAAGACACATCTGACTTAGAAGAATGAGCACAGAACAAGGGAAGGGTGAGGAGAGAACAATATAAAAATGGCTACAAACTCTCATCAGAACCAACTGTTGGATGAGTAGTCCTAAAACAATAGGGTCTTTCAAAACCCCCTCACAAATTAACTTAAACACACTTCTTTTGAAACCAGTTTGTGTGTTAGCCTTCTCTTTTCTTTTACAAAGAACATTGAAGGTCATTATAACAAAGAGCTCCAGGCAAATTTCTCAAAGTTCACAGCACCTCATGAAGACAATTCACTTCAATAAATTATTGGGTGATAACTAATATGAATTCTGAAAAGATTTGGGCAGTGCCGAGTGGAAAAAAAAATCTGTTTTGAACTATCCAAAAATATGAGTAAGCCATGTAGAAATAATTAATCATATACAACCCATTATAATTAAAAGTGTATTCTTAAATAGCTTCTTGATTGAGAACAAATGCCTCATTAATCTGGGGCACACTGACTTAGGAACATAAGAAATGTCAAGCAGAGAATGATGACCAAAATGACACAGGACTCCACATGCTGTGTGTGCCCCATCTCAGGGGCTCACAGAGAACACTCAGTGCAAAGGTCAGTGAATGTGGTGACTTGGGAAAAACTCCACTGACATCTGTTTTTTGGGTTTTTTTTTTTTAAGTCAAATTATTTCAGCGTAGACCACTAAACATTATAGGAATTAAAAGTGGTTGTGTTATCATCCCATCTGCCTGTGTTTGCAGTCATACATTCTACTCCAGTATTTCTCTGGGAACATTTCTACTGCTACTACTTTTTCTTAAGCAAAAGTAAATTGTTGCAGCTGCATCTCCCTCTGTGTCCACACACCACTTTTTAGACAGAGCTGAGTTTGGTCTGTCCATGATACATGAATTAGGAGGAGCACAAACCACAGTGGGATAACCCCAAGCCTGATCCAATACACCTTTCCTCACAGCAGGGTGTATTGTTGTGGGCTTGTTACCCTATTATTCAGCTATCCCAACACAAAGCTATCCCAATTCAAAGAATATAGTCTAAAAAAAAAAAATCTCTCATTGTTACAGTGCTGTAACTTTGAGAAGAAATTTCATTGCATGAATATTTTGCAGTAGAATCTCTGGTGCAAATAACTTTTTTTTTTTTTTTTTTTTTTTTTTTTTTTTTTTTTTTTCCCTTAGAGATTTAATTTTGTTGGTAGACTTCACCCAGGGAGTCAGAACTGGCTCAAGTGGCAAAGCCAAGATTTTTAGGTCTTTACACCATCAGCAGGCAGCAGAGTTGCACCAGTTCACTTTCAGCTGCAAATTTCCTGAGACAATTAGGCCATTTAGGTTCAACACCAATTTGAAAAGAAGAAGGGTTTTATAGAGCAGCTTTGGAACTTTGAAAACTCAGTTAACACCTCTTTTTTTCCTGTAGTCTGTGTAAGGAAGGCCCTGTCACCATGACCATGAAGCCAATTTCCTTCCATGGAAAGACATCACCTTTGATAAAAATGCAGATGCAAGCCATGTTTCCAGTTTTGCAAAAGAAAGGAAACTTCTTGAAAAAAAAACCAAAATCATACGTAGAGAAAGTTTGGATTCTGCTGAAAAGTTGTTTGCTGGTTCAGAAATAGCTCCACTGCACTAACATTGTCCATCTGGCTGAACTGCAGCAATGGGTCACAGGAGTTATCTCGTGAGCTGTTTATGGGAGCTCATGATGATCTGTCTCATATCTTGCTTCTCCTCTATGGCCCAGATTGTATTTCCTATTAGACAGAGTGAAGTTCAGGAGATTTGTTGGACAGGGGTTAAACCTGCTACTCTTTCAAAATATTTTAAAATTTATTCCAATTCAATTTCTGTGCAGTGTAAACTGTACAGATACATGTAAAATTGTGTTTAAATAGCCTGAAAAGCAGTTTTACAGACAAACAGAAAAAAAATTTACAAGCATGGGGGAGTGTCTTGCCTGCACCAGCTGTCGGATCAGAGGATAACTCAATATAGCATAATTTACCTTTCACATTTACCCAGTAAGACTTCAGAAAAAAACACTGAAAAACCTCATTGAAAGCCTAATTTAAATGGGAAACATTGAAGTTATGCTTTGTCAAATAATTCTGAAAAATGAATGCTTTAAAGGACATCATTGATTTCACTGAGCTATTCCATGGACAGAAAAGATTTACATCCATTAAATAAAGTACTCATTGCATGTTAAGTTTTACTGTCTCTGGCTATTCACCTTCATTTTTCAGTAACCTAGTTAAAAACATTTAAGTATATACTCCTAGAATAGTGCTACAATTGGATCATGGTGTTTATTTTCCTGCAGTTCATCCAGTTGTCCCAGCCTGGCATCTCCCTTTGGGGAGAGGTTCAGCTCCCAACACTCATCAAAGGGGGAATGCTAAGTTTTCACGGGTGGTCAGAAAAATGGGAAAAATTTGTCAGTGATACTGCATTCTGAAAATGCTGGGTGTAGGTGAAGAGACTCCCAGAAAAGGTTGTGCAGTTCCACCCTGTCACATGAAACGTGGGACCACAGCAGGGTAGCTGTGAGTTTATTGATCACAGACCCACTCTCTGATCGCTGTGAGGAGCCCAAATAACCACGCAGAGGGGAAAAGTGGACGGCTGGGTCAGAGTCCAGCCAGGACTCAACAGGGCTCAGCTCACACAATCTTTCCTTTTAGGCACACATCATGCCCACGTGGTCCCAGAGCAAACAAAACAGCGTGGCAATAAATAGAGGCGGGGGTCACGGTGACCTGAGGATCAGCAGTGGCAGGATGTTCGCTCTGAGAACTGGGATGAGATAGCACATGCTGAGCCAAGCCCTTGACTCGGAGCCAGCCTCCCCTCCCCCTCACACCAGTGCCACTGCAGAGGACATGTTTTCAGAGGCAGGGCAGCAAAAGTGACTGAAATTCTGTGACCTGATCCATTCCTCTTCACCTGTGACCATCCCCTCAGTGTACTGGATCAAACTCTCTGGTATCCTTGCACTTCTCTACTTGCAAATAGCAAACATCCCAACATTGTCTTGCCTCTTACAGCACCATAAGACACCCAGTGGATCTGTCTGGTTTGTGGCAGCTCCACCAGTTCATTGTCATCATTGATCAACTGATCAATTATCTGCCACGTGAGCCCACCAAATTCTAATAACATTTGTCTGTAATTTAAATATGTGATCATATTTTCAAAACACAATTCATTTTCACACAAATTTTCCTAGGTTATAGTTTAAAACAAATCCTCAGATAATCTCTTATTCCAATTAAATTTAATCCTTTAAATAAACTGCAGCAAATTAGAGGCAAAGGTGAGAAGGCTACTGAGGTAAAAGAAAGTCTATGGGGGGATGATACATAAAGAAACTGGTAAGAAAAGCTTTCTCATGTACTACCCACACGTGCATCTGCACAGCTATTGATTGAAGGTCTGGGATGGGGTTTTTCCCGTTATTTAAGTTATAAGGAAACCATATTTGGCAGAATGTAGAAGTGCATTCCTTGTACACAGTGATGCTGGCAGTGGTCCCTAGGTGGATCCAAATTTGGTGCTGCTGGGCAGAGTGTACAGCTCCCACCTCTGTCCATGCAGACTGCCCCTTGGACAGCACAAACATGAGTGTCCCCCTCACCAGAAAGGATCAGCCTGCAGCATCTTTAAGCCAGCAGTCTGGGTTTTTCAGCTTTAGTCCTATCCTTCCATTCTCTCTAATATGACTTTTAAGGGGTGACACAGATTTTTTTCATATTGAAAATCATCTTTTTTGTACTCAACTGTCATCTCTTTGTTGGCAGTGTCTCAGAGTTGGTCTAAACTTTATTAATAACTTTGGTGTTCATCATGGTAACACTAATAATGAAGCACTTATTTGGTATTAATCTACATGCCATATACACGTTTGTAGAAATTCCTTTGCAATCCAGCAGCAGTTTACTGTTCCTGCCAATCTCGATTGAATATTTCAGCACAAAAATAATTCTGAGAATTTTTGAAGTCTTTGGTACCCTCTGCATACTTGGTAAGAAGTTCAATGATTATTGCTATTGCTTTTATTAATTTTCTTAAAATATATTTCACCTTCTCATAAACTTTAAACTGTCTCCCATGTCTTGTATCACAGTAACAACAGCACAATTATCTAATGCCTTAGCTGCTTTTAGCAGCAGTTGGGAGGCAATTTAGGAGAATTCATTTCCCCTCTGAGGTAGCTCTGCTCTCTGATTCAGCTTGGGTGCAGTGGGCAGCAGTATCTTAAACATGCATGGTGGTGTTTGCAGCCCCTGACTAAACACGGCCTCAGGCTCATTTTAAATCTAAAATCTTAAAAACTTAGTTTAAAAACTGAGACTTCAAGTACCATTACAGATGTCCTTCAGCAACTCAAGGTCTTAAGAATTGACTGGCCTAAAATGATATTAGTAACTTCTTACCTTTTCTCTTGTTCATCTCAAATCTATTTAATAGCATTTCTCAATAAATCCAGGAATAAAATGTATTTTCAAAAACTTAGGTGTTACAGTGCCTCTTGCTACCTTTCATATGAATTTCTAGCAGGGTTAAAGGGGAGGATTTCCATTTTCTAATTGGATTTCCTTCATAACAGCATTGTCTCAGTAACAAAGCCTACATGGCACATTATGAGAGCACCACAGTGAAGTAAAGGGAAGACATGGCCACGGAGAAGGAGTCAGGAAAAATTGATCTTAGTTAGAGACTTCTTATGGTTATGATTCATTCAACCATGCAACCCTTTCCTGTGCCACATATTTTGCCATCTGAAGTGAAGAAGAAATTACTTGGACTTGTGGAGTTTCCATACAGCTGTCAGAGTGGATGATCAAGCTTCTGCACCTAACAGTCCATAAAATTCAAGTGCAAGCTCGTGTGGCACCCTGAAGGAAGCATGGTTGGTGTTCTACTAATGCTTCAAAGGGGTCAGCCAGGCTTAAAAAAGCTGTGGTATTTCACATATAGTCCCACTCAGGGTAATAGAACCCAGCACTGCATAGAGATCACAGTCCAGCTTCTGCCTTATGACATTGCAACTTAACCCTGGCCCTGAATTGTACCATGCCCTAGTCTAGAGACACAAACCAACAGAACAGACCTCACTTTTTGACCTTTTGACCTATCTGATGCCCTTAAAATTAACTCATCACAGCTCAAATTTAGAGCAAAATCCAGCTTAAAGTTTTTTCACCTCAGAAAATCCCTCCAAACAAAACTACCTAGTATTCTCTCCAGGTCTGTGAATAAATGCCACCGAATTTTCAGTTGTTTGTAGCTATGAAATGGGGCAGGAATAATTGTGTCTTGGCTAGCCATGCTCTTGGAACCAACAAAATGAAATCACAAGAAGAAAGAATTCTATGCTCTAACCCTCCCTTACATTACTACTTGTGATGAAATATTTCTACTGCCTCTAAAATCACTTATACTTTTTAAATACAGAAACTTGTACACCCAGGTGGAAAAAAAACCCCCACAACCTTGCAATAGAAAGAAAACTCATTCTTTTCATATGTGAAAACCACACATTGTGTTGGATCACTGAAAGTGTTTCTATAACAGGCTCAAAAAGCATAACCACACTGTGAGGAAGACTGACAGCTGACTTCAATATTCACTAGAAAATGTTTAGCTGCACAATTAACTTTGATTGGACAAAAACATTTTAGATAGCCAAATAAAGAGAAAATTAATTCCACCCTAAGATTCTTCTCTGTAATTCCAGGTTGTATCCACCTGAGCCTGCCAAGACAAGCATGCTCAGAAAGAAATCTACTCTGTCCCCTTCAGTTCAGCAGTGGTGGAAAGCCCCCACCAGACAGTTATGTTAGTAAAATCATACTTTCCTGGAAAAAAAAAAAAAAAAAAAAAAAAAAAAAAAAAAAAAAAAAAAAAAAAAAAAGTGGAAAACCCCCATATTTTAACAGGGAAAAGGCTAATGAATGATTCAGTGAAATAACAATAAGATTTTTAGGAAGCCTTGCATGAAAATATACATTAAAAAGAACAGTGTTAATATCGTAGTAATAATGTATAATTATCCCTTCACATTTATCTTGCCTCAAATGGACTTACTAAAGAAGGCAAGAAATAATACTCTCATTTTACAGCTAGCGTATCACAGAGCAAAATATCCCTCCCAAAGTTGTGTAGGAGAGACACAGTGGATTCAGACATCCTGCATAACTTTGCTTTTATCATATAACTCTATTTCAGTTTAAAAAAAAATACAACCAATCAAAACAAAGCAAAACAAAAAAAAACCCCAAACCAAAAACACCAAAACAAACAAACAAACAAACAAAACCCCATAAGAGATCCTTTGCAGAAGAAAATAGTGTTTTATGGATCTCTGATGATGAATCTCTGTATAATGAATCAAAACCTTACTACACAATTCTGCAACCTAAAGTATATGCTTGTCAGGCTTCAGAGTCCAAGGAAAAGTAACAGTTTAAAAACGGTGAGAGATGGAAACAAGTATTTTATCCAGTTTCTGAAGTTGTTTCAGTACTAAAAGAATTTATAATACAGCTCCAATCTACCCCAGTCCTCGCACACGAAAACTTAGAGTTTATGTGACACAGCTATTCAGGGACTCCCTTCTCAGTGTATACTAAGATATTCACATATATCAACCTGCCTGCTGCATTTCCAGATGCATTGTGCAAAGATTTATGCTTCCCATATTTACTGAAAACGCTGTGAGTTTCCCACCTAGGCAAACACGAGCACATAGATGCACACGCACAACTTTTCAGAGGTAAACAAGGAGGTGAGGAACCAGCTGCATTTTAAGACTGGAGGACTGCAAAATGCAACTTGTTTTGCTTATTGTTCTGCAATTTTGGGGGGCTCTAGGTGCTGCACCAAGGCACAGCCTTATTTTGAAGGCTGTATCTTAGGTGGGGGATGTGGTAACCTGCCATCCGCGGCAGCTGAGAGCATAACCTGGAGACTTGTGGGAAGTCCAGCATGGAGTCAGATCATCCTAAAAAACAGGCCAAGGGGTTACAGGCCTGAGGAGGGGATTTGGGACGTGTCACAACTCACAAGGAAGGGCTTGAATTACAACGAGCAAGAAAAAGCTAAGACTGAACTATATTCTGAGCGTGTAATCTCCCATCATGCGGTATTATTCCGAAAGCTGCTTGAGGCTGGGGGTGGCAGGGCTTATTCTCTTAGTGAGAGCTGGTGCGTTAGCAGGAGATTATTGCAGGGCACGGAACAGAAAAGGAAAAGGATTGCAGTGCCTGTGACGTGGGAGGGAAAGGAGGTTATAGCCAGGGAAGGGAGGAGACCCACGGGCGCAAAGGGAGCGGGCATGTGACTGACCATGAGAGGGCTGACAGCCTCTCTGGCCATCCAAACCAGTTGTTTCAAGCTGAGACCTGAATCCCAAAGCAAGAAGTCACTGAACATCCATTCTGAGGGAGGAAAAAAGAAAAAGTGTTAAGTGTGAAATATATATTAGATTAGCAGCTGTGGGATTAAGCTAAGCGTTGCTGTACAGTTTGCTGTACAGGAATTATTCGTCCAGATATGCAAAACCTGCTTACTTGATAGATGGCTGAAGTCCTCAAAAGCAAGCTGGATAAGCTGACTGTGTTGCTTTCACTGGGGCTGAACCTGTGCCAACCTTTTGCAGAATCAATACCTAGAGATGCTTCCAAGGCATCACAATAAAGTGCTGGCATTGTTACAAATGAGAAAGCACCCTCTCCAGATCTGCATGTGCCTGCTGCCTTTTGGACAGGTTTGAGCTTCTAAATCTTTCATCCCTCTTGCAGCAGCACAAAAGAGCCACTGTGCACTTAAGGCAACCAGTGGGAATAGGGAAAGTATTTAATAAGGTTCACTGCAGTTTCAACACCCAGTTTACACTTTTCCAAAAGAGATAAAAAGTAATAAGGCTGCAAATCCCTCTAGTTGGGATTATCACATCTCTGTATGCGCATAAGAGTAAGCAGCTGCTAATTCAAGTCACTGATTTATATTAACCAGACATATGAAAGGCCAGATTTTTTTTTTTTTCCAAAAAATCAATACGTGAATTAGTACGGGTTTGGGGCACATAGGCTCTTGTCATGGTCGTTCCAAGTGCTCTTTTGTCATCTTGTCAGGTGTAAATCAAGTAAAAAATGGTTATTATTATTCTTTTTTTTTTTTTGGAAAAGGCAGCAACAGAAGCAGTATGCCTGTTCCTTCTCCAGGGATTTTTTCCACATACTTTCTATCTTTGATTTTCAGTATTTCATTTTTACACTGATCTTCACTTGTAATTCTTCTGCATTCTGTGCTTTATGTTCTTCTGGGCTCAGTAAGTGTTATGACACCCAGTCCTACTTTTTTACGGACTTGCAGAGTTTTTGGTGCTGTAGGTGGGTCCCAAAACTTCATCAGTGGTTCCTGACCACACTAGGCTTAAAAACCCAGATCCCATAAGCTACATGAAAATCTGCTACCAAGAGCTGTTTGAAAAAACAGTTTCAAAAAATCTTTGCAGAAACTGAGGCTGCTCTTGATAGTTTCTCCTTGGCTGTTGGTGTTCTAGATATCAAATATTACCATAATGCCCTTATCGGGCTTTCTTGGGTGCCATGTCTATCCAGTCAGCTGAGGTGTTGTTTTGGAGGGTGGAAAGGGCAGGAGAGCAGAGCAGCACAAGCATAAATAGAAGAAATCATGGAAGAGATCCCTAACAGAGAGAACTTCAGCCACTGTAATTACCAGAGCCTCAATTTAAGCATGCTACACTGATTTTTGCAAAACGAGCTTCTTATCTATTAAAGATGAAGCTGAGAGCTTCAGTTTGATGGCCTAGTTCCTTTCTAAGGCTATCTCCAGAGATGCAGCCTTCTTGGTGACTTTAACAGCACCATCCCATCAGTTTCTTTAAATCTTGGATATTTCACTTCATATTACCTCCATTATCAAGTTGCTTTGTTCAGCAGCTTTGAAATATTATATAACACCAATCTCCCTTGTCCCCTTGAATACAGAATATTACTATTAATCCTTTTGTAACTGTGAATCTAGGTTATATAATTTCTTCTACAGACTTTTTCTAAAGTTGACAGAAAATGCAGAAGAGGTTTTTCCTGATTTAAATTTTAGAACTTGTTCCAAATGAAAAAACCACTCTATTGGCCTTTAGGCAGATTATAGACTGAGGCAGACATATATAAGCAAAACATAGGATGCACTGAAATAGATAAGGTGCTGATAAAGTCTTCTAGGCATTTTCAAATGTAGACTGAAATCATTATAGAACTTAGACATGTATCAAAATACATGGCTGAACCTCTTTGTAATGAGGAGCTTGGCAGTTTTATGCCATGGGATTTCACAGATTCTAACTTCAGTGTTTATCACATCTTACAAACTACTCAGAAGTTACTCAGGTAAAAAAAAAATAAACAGTCTAGGTGTCTCTCACACATGGAATACAGGCTAAATTTTTGTTAAATACTGTGAGAAAGTTAACAACTAGACTCTCTACTTTCACATTCAGAAGCATCATAAGCTAAGTAATTTAACCAGGGATGATAAAATAAATCATATTCTTTTTAAGGCTATGCACCTAAAAGCTGCTGAATGAAAAGTGACTTTTACTCCGTAGGCAAAGGTGTTAGATGAATTTCAAGTCCTGCAGATTAATATATATATATATATATATATATCTTTCTCTGTGCATTGAATTTAATTCAGATTCCCATTCAGGTCTGAACAAACCCAGTAGGCACTCTCCATTTATCTTCAGTGAGCTACAGATCAAGCTCAGGGATCATGTTCAAGCCTGAGAGGAGATAGTATTGTGCTGCCATTGTCTCTGCTGATGTAACAGACCTGCAGCTGAATAAGCTTCATTTCTGAAATTTCATAAACTGAGAGCTAGACCAACTATAATACTTTCAACTTAATAACTAAGAAAAATTAAAATCAGAAAAGACCATTCTAGAAATGCAAAAAGGAGAAAAAGCTATCTTTATCTTATTTTATTATATGGGATGTGTTGTGGGAAAACAACCCCAAACTTCCAAAATTTAACAATGAAAGGGCTGTAAACAGTAAATCTTTCTAGAGCAGACTCTCCAGCACTGTGCCCAGAAGAATTTTTAATGTCTCTAAAAATGGAGATTCCACAATTTCAATGGGCAACCTGTGCCATTGCTATGTCACCCTCACAATAAAAAAGCTTCTACTCTGTTGAAGGGGAGCCTCCTGTGCTTCAGTTTGTGCTCACTGCCTCTTGAGCTGCCACCAGGCATCACTGAAAAGAACCTGATGCTGTTGGCTTTGCACCTTGTTCCAGATATTTCAATACCTTGACAAGATCCCCCTGAACCTTCTCTTCAGCTGGGCTGCACAGCCCCAGCCCTCTCAGCAGCTGGAGCCTCTCTCCTGTGAGGAAAGGCTGAGGGAGTTTGGGTTTTTCAGCTGATAAAGAAAAGACAAGGCTTTGGGGAGACCTTGAAGCACCTTCCAGTGCCTGAAGGGAGCCCACAGGAGAAATGGAGACAGGCATTTTCCAAAGCTTGTGGTGACAGCACAGGGGGAAATGGCTTCAAACTGAAGGAGGATGGATTTAGATTTGATATTATGAAGAAATTCTTTCCTGTGAGGGTGGTGAGGCCCTGGCACAGACTGCCCAGAGAAGCTGTGGCTGCCCCATCCCTGGGAGTGTTTAAGGCCAGCTTGGATGGGGCTCTGAGCAACCTGCTCCAGTGAATGGTGTCCCTGCCCATGCCCAGGTGATCTTTAAAGTCCTTTCCAACAGAACAAGAAACAATCAAAGGTTTCAATCATGATTGTGCAAATTAGCTGCTATGGCTCCACTGCCTCTTCAAATTAATCTGCTGCTTGACACAGGCAACCCTAGGAGAAAGGAACACCCTTCCAGGAAAAGCTCCATAATTTACTTTCCCTCCTGCTGAATAGCCTTGAAAGTCCACAAAAAACATGAGAAAATATCAGCCACAGCTAAACTACACATTTTGCTGAAATAGAAAAGCCTGAAGCTGAGGGTTTAGGAGCAGGTTCGGCTGAGGTATTTGCCCCTCTCACCTGTACAGCATGGCCCTATCCCACTGCCTGGGGAGCACAGAGACACTTCTGGCCTTTTGCTGCTGACTTTATTAAAATCCTCCATTTTCTGAGCTCTCACCTGTAATCTTGATAAATGAGATCTTACTGGGTGTGTTCACCAAGATATATGGCTAATCACGGCAAGAGTAACCTGTAAACAGTAAAAATGTCATTTTTAAGGAAAAAAAAAAAGAGAGAGAGAGAATGCTTGTTCCCCTAGTACACACCTGGCTATTTTACGTTGCTGCCATGGTCTTGCCTCTGACAGAATTTTTTAAAATAAGGGTGAATATATTTTTTTACCTCACAAACCCTTCCTTTTTTTTTCTTTTTTCTTTTTTCTTTTTTTATTCCTTTTTTATTTTCCTAAAGACTTGGGAAGAACAGCCAATGCCAATGCTTGTGGAGATCTATAAAAAGTATATTCGTGATTAAATTATTAACCAGGACTTTTTTATACCAGGAAGGTGTGACTAGAAGTATCTAGGCTGAGAGACATTCTTCTGCTTAAAATTCAGCGTGAAACATATGGAAAGTGATACACCAGGATGAATTTTGAAATCCTTACACAGAATAATGTGGGAGCCAACCAGCTGCTGTTTAATTTAGATTGTGCAGTGAATAACCAGTGTCACCTGGCTTCAACAGGGAAGTAAAAGGTTAATAAAAGTCACTTAATAAAAGCCAAGTATTACAAGAAGGAAATTTTCCTGCATTCCTCTGGCAATGTAAATATTGGTTATTTCATCCCCTTTGCTTAACTGGAGATTTCACTACTAGATACGTCAAAATATGTAGGTTTGAACCAGTTCTAGAGATTAAATTCTAACACAATGTGAACTGAAATAAAGAGCAACCTGGTTCAACAACAGTTACAAGTTACACAAACTTGCCCACAATGACAATGCATTTCAGGAGACTACTGAACACACAAAAATAATTTAAACTTAGGTATTTTTTCAGTTCTGTGAAGAATTAACAGATTTTAGAGAAATGTGTGAACACATGTTAGAATTCCTCACTCTTAATTGAATCACTTGGCGCAATTAAAAGCCTGAACCCTGAAAAACAGGTATAAACATAGCATGCAACGTTTTTACATCTATCTTTGGAAAAAGTAATGTTTTACAGAATCCCCACTGAAAGTCATTTTCTGGCATGCACAACCATCAGACATCATATCTCTCTGCTTATGGGGGCATTTTCATACCAAGCTTGCACATTTGCTGTAGTTGATTGCATTCAATCCAGAAATTCCCATTGAATTCTAAGGGCTCTGGAGAACACTATCAGTGACCTAATGTTTTCTACCTCTTCTAAGTTTCTACTTTTAATTTTCTTTGAAGCTAAAAATAGATTTTTCAGTAGAACATCTTTCCTCCTTATCTCCAATTATATCATTCTAAGTCAACAATACTTTACATTGAAAATATGTACAGCTGTGGTACTTCCAGAAGCTGTGACATTCTGTTAATACACACCTTAGATTTTATTAAAGACCTCATTAAAACTTATTCTGACTTCTCACTGTTAGTTGTTAAGCTGTGGTTACAAGGCTGAGTTCTCAGTTTTATCCTAGAAAATGTTCTTCTGTAAACAGAATGAGACTGGGTATTTTCCAGTTGTTCTGTAACTTAAAACACAACACTACTAAATTCTGCAAAACAACAAACTCAACAAATTTCAGTACCTTTTGTTTCTGTCACTAAGGAGCCTATGTGGTCCACAGCAGGATACCTGAAAAAAGGGTTTGGTGATCTCTGGTTTAGATATGTATTGAATGACAACAAAGATCATGGTCTTATACTTGCAAACTACTGATAATGTGAAAGAAAGCAGACCAGCATTAGGGAGCATTTGACCAGTGAATTCATATGACACATGCCATGATGCTCCCTACATAAACTGAACTGATATGCTCTGAGGATACAATTACACTTCTGATCCTAAAATACATAACCTTGGAGAGAGTTCCTAGGAAGGAAAACAAGAAAAATGAGTAATCAACATTTCCACTGGGAAAACTATCTCACTTCAGTCTGTAGTCTTTACCAAATATTCCCACAACCAACTTTAGCCTGCTTTGGAGGTTCACAAACATATCTAAAAAGTACTCTTAAAAAACCAAACAAATAAATAAACCATAACCAAACCAAAACCAAACAAAAACCGATCACGTGTTTATCACCTAATGACAAGCACTAGTACTATACTACTTGGCAAAACTAGAATGAATTTATGACTCTGTGAAGCACAAGTTTCTTTCTGAGATTTCAGGACTTGGATTTTACTTTTAACTGCTTATGACTCAGCCTCAAGTTTGTTTTCAGACATATGGAACTGGAGAATTCATTTTTGTCTGGTGCCTAGTATGCGAAGTGGTACTTTGAACCAGCCACAAGAATAGAGATCTTATGAGTGGCTAAGACATTATTTGGTATTACCAAAACTATTGGTCCACACAGAATCATCATACAGGCCAAAACTAATGGAAGATGCCACTGAAGTCTGGTTTATACTTCAGTAAGTATCAGAGTTTATAAAGTTTCCATCTTAATTTCTGGCACATTTCTCCTTAATATTTGCACAGCAGTATTTTCTTTCCCATCCATGACCTGTCTCAGAATTTTTCTGCTTGTTCACACTTTTCTATTGAGAAGTACAACTAAAATACTTAATCCAGATTTGACCCTTCTCAAATTTAAATCTGAGCTTCCAGTTGACAACGAATTTTAAAATGCTGATTTTTTTTCTTTTACTAAGACCAAATAAATTGCTCCTTTAGCATGGCTGTTAAGACCCAAAGTGCTTCTCAAAAATCTGAGGCAGTCTTCAGAAGGATTAAAAAACTATAATAGGATAACCCCTCAGAAATCAATAAACAAACATCTAATAATGTAATGCACACCACTCAACTTCTCTATATCAGGTGAAACATTTCTCAGTAATTGAATTTACCTCAGATCCTTTAGGAATGCTGATGATCCACACAGCTGCCTGAAATTAAAAATTGGAATATGATTCTAAGTAATTTTATTTAATACACAATAGAAATTTATCACTGAAAGACTTGTGTCAAGGGTCCTACAGCACCTTATCTAAAAGGATTGTGATGAATTTTCACTTGATTCAGCAGTTGCCTATGTTTTTATTACTAAAGCCTCCAAAACACCTGGTGAAAGCACCACTGACATGATGAAATATCACACAGAGTGAGTGGTGCTGCATGCTAAAGGAAACTCAGGCTGGGGCATGTCCCCCGTGCAGAACTCTGGGGCTGATTCTCTGCTGACCTACCACTGCCTTCTCTGCACTTTAACACGGCACTGAAGACCCTGCCCTCTGATTCCTGGCCTTACAGCTGAAATGGAGCTGAAAAGAAAGCAAAGTGTTGTGTTTTGGTGTTTTGTACTTCAAAGAATATTAATTTCTTTTCCTATGGAGCTACTGCTTGGAGATAGGAAAGCAAGGAATGACCTGGTGGGATTGAACCATTAGCTATTGTCCATTGAAATAAGCCTATGCCTTTTTTTCCGTAGAAAATGCAGTTTTACAAGAGCTGTTGTTTTCCACAGCATCAGCTCTTCCTTGCTGCTGTACACAATGTATTTTCAGAAACTCTATTTTAGCAAAAAGGTGTGTTATTGTAATCACCCTGCTAATGAAAAGAGAGACACCAGAGGTATCAATCAGCCAACGTGACCCAAAGGAAAGATCCTGATGGCAGCCTGTTAGCCAAGACTTTTATCCCAGTGACTGTGTTTCATGGCTCTGTGTACCTTTGGCACACAGAGAACGAGCTGTTTCAGAGAGCTGCTCTGTGAAATCCATAATGATTTTTGCTCAAGGCAAGAGGGATAACAAAGAGCCACCCTTTCAGCAGCCAGAAAAGGCAGGGGTGGACACTGCCCAGCGAGGAGCAGCAGCAGCAAACCTGTGCAGTGGATTCCTACAAAGACACAGCCTCAGGTTCAGCTGCTTCCCCAGGATGGATGTGACCACTGCACTGCAACACAGGAGCTGAGCAAAACTAACAAGGAACAAAACCGAATCTGATGCTTTCAGAAATGAAGTCATGGCCTACTTTTACTTCCTGACCCCAGGCAAATGATTGACATTGGAGCAGACTGTGACCTGTTTAGACTGGTTTAGTGTGTCAACTGCCACCTGGTTTTATGTCATTGAACATGTAATGAGGCTCACTAAATAAGGCAGACCTAACCTAGAAAACTGCATCAGTCTTCACTTATATTTTTAGGGTGATTTCTTCTCAAATGAATTTAAATACCAACCTGAGTCATTCACTGTGAAAGTCTGTACAAGCTTTCCTGTGCTACCAAGAGAGATTAAGGATTCTAGCCAGTTACTTGGTGTCACTTTATTCTGGCTTGGGCGATTTTTCTTTTTCTTTTTAATTTTTTAAATTAACTCTCATATTATGTGTCGAAAACCTGCAGAGAAAAGGCATGCCAGAACTAGAAGCTTCTGTGTTGTCAGGAGAGTGGAAACACCAACACAAAAAGTGAGAAGCCATGTGCCAGCTCCTCTAACGGGCCAATGCTGCTGCTCTTCCCCAGTAACAAATTAACATTGAATATTTTATGTCACTAGCATTGGACTCAGGTGAGGAAGCAGGAATCCTCCTGCAGATTTTCCTAAAGGTGACCAAGTGCAGTTATTTCTGATGGGATTGTCCCAGCCTGCTGCACTTCTGGGTGCCCTGCTGAGAGGGCCATTATCACCCTGGAGCTACACTGCCCAGGGGGAGCTGAACACTTGCTGCCTTTTCTTCTCCACACTCTGAAAGTGAATCAGACTTGTCAAAAGGTAGGTTTGTGGTAGCCCTGGCTGTGGGCAGGCTCTGCCCTTGAAGGAAGCAGCTGGGCAGGACTGAGCTAGGAGAAAAATTGTGGCCCCACACAAGCCCCAAGATGGACCATAACTCCAGGGCCAAAACCAAGCTTCATGCTTGGCTTGCTCTCACAGAGATGTATTCCTGCTGCTGCTCCTAGTAAGCTCACATGAGAAGTAGGGCATGTGTCAGCTGAAGCTTAACCTTTTTAAATTTTTTTCCCCTGACTGAACACTTCTTAAGAAAGGATGATGATTTAGTCTCATTTTCAATGTTATTGCAGCATTGGAAGGTCTTGGATTAGGCTTTTGGATGTTCAGTCGGCTTCTGGATCTGCTGCAAAGCAATGGCTTTAGGCAGTGCCTATGTTTTGAAAAATATGCAGATACTTTCTGTGAGTAGTTCAAACTGCAGTGCTGGGTCTAAACTCACTGACCTACTTAAACTTGTTTTTTGAGTGGCTGAGTTTCAGACTTATCTTCATTTTATCTGGATGTCAAATATTGCTCAGTTTTCAGAATTATTGTGCTTTGCCCTGTCTGTAGTCGATCTCTTCTCTGGGTAGGTGGTTTCCTGCCCTAAATTTTCACTGCTAATCATAGTCATTCCTAATGCACAAAAAACCCACTGTTCCAGGCTACAATACCACCAGTGCGTGCTCTCATCCCTGAGAGGCCTTCAGACATCTGGGGAGTTATGCAGTTAACTACCTTCACATCTGAACATTCTGAAACGAGCACATGTGAGAAAATAACACTTGCAATGTGTTTGTTGCCTTAAAACCGAACAGCTGGCAGGCCATCAGAGCACCAAGCCCATTTGCAGGAATGGAAACCAAGTGTTTGAGGAAACATCAGCCACCAGGAGTCACACATGACTGGGCTGTCAGACTGCAGGAGAGAGATGAGCATCTCTGAAGGCTCCCCATTCACAGAGGAAGCTGTGTCAGCTGGTGTCATTTGCTGGAGAGCACGGCCCAGATCCCGGTTCCTGGCGGGCAGGTGTTGCTATTCCTGTGTGGCGCTCCCGTTCCCCTCCCAGGAGCTGTCTGCTGGTGTCTCTGCTCCACAGCACATGCCAGCTGCTACCAGAGTTCTCCTTGTGTGCTTCTCTGCGGGCCCGGTTGTGTTTCACCGGTGTGAAAAACAAACAGCAGCTTCAGACACTCAGAAACTCCCGCTCCCTCCGCTGGGTGCGTTTCACCAGTCTCTGCCCGTGCTTGGTCTGTGGAGATTCCCCCAGAGGGTGGCACTGGCTGTGCTGCTGCTCCTCCACTCATAGTGTACCCTGCTGAAAGGGAACCCTTAGCTGAAGACAGCATCAGCTTATGCACTGTCTCCTGTATTGTCCTGGTGTCTTACCCCAAATTTCTCCAGGACAGCTCCAGCAGGTCCACACTTCCCTAGACTACCTTGGCTCTGAGTAGCTGGTAGATACCAGTGGCACAGTGTAGCTACCACAGCAGTCACAGTATTTTCACTTTGTCCTAGCAACACCCCAAGACAATGTGTTGGTGGAGATCCAGCTGGCTGCCAGGTTTTACTGAGTCATTGCCATCGGCAGAAGCGCTCTCCTCACGCCCCATCTCCTCCTTTCTGAGCAACGCCCTGGTGCCCCTGAGAGCCCTGGCTCCCAGAGGCCTCTCCTGTGACGAGGCACGGCTCTCCTGTGACGTGGCATGGCTCTCCTGTGACGTGGCACAGGTCCCCTGTGACGAGGCACGGCTCTCCTGTGACCAGGCACGGCTCTCCTGTGACCAGGCACGGCTCTCCTGTGACGAGGCACGGCTCTCCTGTGACGAGGCACGGCTCTCCCGTGACGAGGCACGGCTCTCCTGTTCTCCCAGGACAGGAGGAAGTGCCCACACCCAGCACCTCTTTGGTTCTGGCATGTGCATCAGGGCAGCGGCCTGACCCAGCCAGAGCAGCACATTGGGACACTTGGTGCCAGCATGAGAGGGAGCAAACGGCCTTGACGTGGTCCAGGCAGGCCCAAAATAATCTCAGCTCTTGGCAGAGCTGACACAATTCGTATGAGGAGACTTCAGGCTAGTCAGAACTCGTCAGGAGACACAGTAGATCTGCTTTTTGAAACGTTTGGAAAGTTCCTCTTCAACTTGGGGTTGTTCCCCCCACCTTCCTCCATCTTTGGATTGACAAAGGTATGTCAGTGGACAGTGCACATCTTGCATGCAAATTCCATGTATTTTCCAGATGTTTGGAATGTATATGGCTCTCAGATGCCACCATCAAGTGCCCTCCTGGGCCCCACCCTGCACTCCTCCTGAACAAGGAGAATTGCCTCATTACATTATTCCTCCTGCTCCCACCACAGCACAGGACCACTCCAGCAGGGCATGGCCAGGCCTGTCCCACCATCCCCACAGGGAGCAGAGGTGGCTCTGGAGCAGCACCAGCTCTGCCACGACAGGGGCAAGGGACAGTGACAGCCTGTCGTGGTGCCAGGGCCCTGCCACACACACCAACAGCCTTGGTTATACAGATTTTTAAATGAACAACTGGAAATTTAGCACCAGCAAGGACTCATCCTGGCCCGTAACCTGATGGTTAAAACAAATATGGAATAGCAACAGAGCTTGCTCCTCTGCTTCAAGCTAGACCTGTGTGCTTGCAGTAGGAATTAATGAGTTTACTTAAAATCCCTCTCCTGGTTAAATCCTTGCTCCCTACAATGCAGCTGCTGCACCATGCCAGATGCAAACCCTTGCTGCACAGAAGCCTTTCTTTTTTCTTTTTTAAATAGGAGCATGAACAGAAGCTTCTTCAGCAAACCATAAAGTTTTAAAAATATCCATGCTATGAATGCTTGCTCACTGCTCCTGCAGACACCTGGTTTCCCAAAAGGGTTACATGGGGCATGGGACTGGACAGCTACAGGCTCTGGAGACAGACCCTGGTGCTGTGCCTCCCAATGGATCATTGCCTTCTGTCCTGGAACCAATTGCTTGTCTACAAAACCAGATGATGTTCTGATTAAAACAAAACATAAGAAGATATATTACCTCTCCTTTGCAAAGCTTGCACACTCTCCACATTCCCCAGTGCGGATGCTCCTAGCTTGGCTTTATGAAGGATCTTCTCTCAAGTGGTAAACGATGCAGATTCATGGGGAACACACTGGATCTAGATCATGCAGGTTCCAAAGCCCACAGCTGTTTCTGCAGGAGACCTCTGGTTTCCCTGGTGCAGAGACACAGGCTCAGGCCCTGCCCTGGCAAAGGCACACACAAGAACCAGGAGCTAATCAGGAGAATGCCTGGGATCAAAATTCCATGGACTCCACACCGGCAGCACTGCTGCACGCCGGACTTCTTCTAAGTAGATAAGGATCAATCACAACAGAGTTTATCAAATCATTTCTTGTTTACAGAGCTGTAATTTACTTTGATATAAAAAACCTAAGCCCCAGAAGTGCTCACAAATTTAATGTTGTGTTCTTTTCTTTGTTTGAGCTGGGACAATAACAACCTGCATTAAAACCTTCGGAAGAGTTCAGAGTGACATTGCATCATTTAAAAAAAACCCCAATAAACCACCAAGAAAGCCAGCATGGGAATTACAAAAGATGGGGCTGGCAATGGAGATCAAATTCACAGGCACGGCTGGGTTTGAAGTTGTCATGGTACCACTGCTACTACGTGTGAATCACAGCACCATCAGACCACCCTCTGGAAAGCAGCAGTTTCGCCTGCATACAAAGCAAGCAAAACCTCAGAACAAACTGTTCTGTACCTCCCAGGAACTCAGCGTTCACTCTGATCCAGTTGTCTGGATCCAAAGTTTAAAGAGTGGTGAGATTTTGGAAAAATTAGTAATTTTCTGCAAGCTAGGCTGGACTCCACCTTGCCATGACATTATGGAGCTGCAAATCTATAACCTGTGGATTAAGTCAGAAACAAGTACCTTGTAGATGGCAACAATAAAAATGAGCAGAACCCCTGTCAGTAATCAATGCTTTTATTGCTATTAGCCCTTTTGTGCTCTGCTACACATTGTAGCGTGGATAATTCATCACTATCTTGTTAAACTTATTTTGCAAATTTTTACTTGAATATGTGGGCTAAGGTTTGTTCCCTTTATTGCTGTGCTCCTAATAATAGTGTGCAGCCAAGTGTAAAAGATCTTCTGTCTTCTCAATTAACAGACTATTAAGCTTTCCCCTAAGAGTAATAAACTCCTGAAAACTGGCAGGGGCAGCAGTCCACAGATACATCTTTTTCCCCAAATTGCAGGTTTCTCTTTCCAGATCTGTGTGGAATGTTCTAAACCAGGAGGTTTAGAACTGAGGAGACACACAGAAGGTATATTCACACTAACTAACATGCTAAACAGGTGAAAAGTCATCTGCTATACAAGTAAATATTTCAAAATATTTCTTTCATCAAGTATTTGCTCATGGTACATGAATAATCTTTCGAGACTCTTTCTAAACAACAGATATTTTTCAAGTAGGCCCACAGGGTCTTTGAGCATCCCTGGAAGAGACAGCTGGAAAAAGCAAATATGGTGTCAGGATGGCTGAATTCACTGACTTAGAAGCACCTGCACTGTTATGAGATAAATGTAGAAGGCTATAAATTCCAGAACCTTTGCTCTGAACTGAGGAGTTGGGGAATGCAGAAACCGAAGGCAATGGCAAGCTCTCCCTCCCTGCTCCCAAATGCAGTCAGATATCTGGGAAGCATTCTGTAGTTTACCTGTATTTGTCACCAAATGGCTCTTCAGCCCAGCCTCAATGTTCCCCACACACAAGGTAAGCGAGGTCAGGCTGCAGAGGTGAGGTGTTACCACACTCATTAAGTTACGCCACAGGAGAGCCAAAGATCACACCCCAAAGCAACAGGGCTGCTCTGTTGTCACTGTGCAAGAGCCAAGGCTGGGCATTCACAGCTTAACAGGTCCAGGGACAGAAGATGTTCTGGCATAATTTTCGAAAAGGATGAAGAATTCCTCCCTGGAATTTATGATTTTGGAAGAAAGATTGTCTGCCCCTTCTCTCCCTAGTTTGCTTAGAGAGCAGCCAGGACCATCTGCTACCTGTAACTTGGCTCCTCTGTGAGAGTGCAGCCCCAGTCAGTGCACAGTAATAACATAATTACTAAGTAATAAGTAATAAAAAAGAGAAGGTGCAAGGAGGTTCTTTTGCAACTTACAGAGTGGGTAAGGTCCTCTACTTCATCACACTCTGTTTAAAACCATGGCTGGTTTGAAACCTGCCCAAGAGCCATGCTATACTAGCCACAATTTGTCATTTTCTTGTCCCTTGCAACTAGAAACCAGGAAGATTCCCTAAAATTCTCTACCACAAAGTCCCATTGCATTCTTTTCCAGCTTGTTGTGATAAGATGGTATTGTCAGCACTAACCTTTAACTAAGCAAAGCCTAGCCTTGGGTTCTGTGTGTGGTCCACCCCCACACCAGGATATACTTCTCTGTTAGTTAAAGCCAACTGAGTATAAACAAAGGGAGGCACCTGGGCACTCAGAGTCAGTTCCCTCCACATAGCTTTTCCTGCTTTTACCTCACTACTACTCATTTTTCAGATCCAGGTGACACTTCATTTTTTTTTCCATCCTTCTCTGGGCAATTTAATAAGCAACTTCTTTTTTACCCCACCTTTGATCTTCTCTTTTCTTCCTTCATACTTATTGGGTTCATGGACATTTTTTTAAGGTATCACTGGATAACCCCACAGCAACAGGTCCCCTTCTCTTTTCTGATCACCTCCATGACACGGTCCATAGATAATCATTCTTGTTTTAAATTAAGAAACAACACTCTCCTGAAATAAGGATAACCAATGCTCAGGTAAGGAATTAATTTTAAAAAGTTTTCCCTTCATCTACTCTTGTTGTATTTACAATTTTTCTGCATTTCCTATGGTATTGAATGCTCTGAACTGACTCAGCTCTCAAAAACCATCTCATATCATCTGTAACCACTGTTCCTTGACCAGCAACAAGTCAAGCTCAGCATTTTGTAGTTCCATACATCCAAATTATTCCCCCTTTCCTTCTTATCTTCCCCTCGGCTTGATCTTCAAAAGCTCCTTCAATTCCCACTGTAGAACCTTTCCTTCCAGTCCAGCCTGCCTCACTTTTCTTCTCCTCCTTCCCCCAACTGCCTCTTCAAGGGGAAGTCATCTTTCTCCAGCATCAAGGATAAAATTCACCCCACACAGAGGAGCTGGTGTCAGGTCCACTTAAGTCTTCCAAAGAATTTCACCTCAGATGACTTTCCCCTCTCCTCCTCCTCCAGATTCATTCCTTTCACAATGCTTTTCAACAATGACCTCAGCCAGATTCCTTCACCACTGCTAACTTGTACCAGCACTTAATGTACTTTATGTGCCTGCAGTGGTTTCTTCTGAGTTTGTAATAGGCTGCAAATTCCTTGAAGCATGTCTCATTATATTTTTGTATAGCTCGACTCACTCTGCCTCTACTTAATAAATAATGGCTACTCCACAAGAATGCTCACTACACACCCCTCCTGCTTTAAATACCAGCCCTTGCATTGTCAGCTTTCTTAATTTTCCTTTTGTCTGCATGAGTCATTGTACCCATCATCTGCGTGTGTTTACGAACACTTTCATGCTCATTGACATTTCTCTCCACAGAAAGAAATGCTAAAGTAACCCTCTGCACCAAAACCCCTTACTTTGCACATAAGTCTAAACAGTTTGATTTAGCTGTAGAGTGTCAGCTTCAAAGATTTTCCACTTTTTATTCTTTTGTTTTATTCTACATTTATTTTTTATAAAAGTTCCTCTACCCTCCCCCCAAAAAAATTAACCAGAGAGTATGAAAACACTGTGTTCTCTAAGAAAAGCTATTTCAGACACAAGACCCCATGTTTCACTTGCCCTGCTGTTGCTATAAGAAATATATGGTAGATGATAAACAAACAACATGCTAAAAATACACAGAAATCTTGAGTACTGGCACTAAGCCTAAGTGAAAGAGCTTTATGTTGAGGAGAACACAGTGAGGTGGAGCCTGGCTGAGAAAAACACTGGCTCCCACAAGCACAGTCACAATAAGGCACTTTCACTGCTGCAAGGTCTTATTTACTTGTCCAAGCCTATTAGGGGTTAGACCTGCTCTACAATTGCAAGCCTGGGGTCAGTTTTCACAGGTTTCAGGTACAAATTACAGCCAGTGTCCTGTTTCTGCTTTGGTTACTCACTGGCTTCTGAAACCTTTCTTTCATTTTCTTCACTCATGGTGCCTTTTAAATCTGCTCATTTCATGCACTGCAAGTGAGTTACATTTTCAAAACGTTTCTCTTTCAAGCACATTTTAACCTAGTTTTAGTCAAAGGTCTCAGGTGAGATAACCTAAGCAGGGGCAGGGTTAGAGAGTGTGATTTAAATAACCACTGCAGACAGGAAGCTACATCAGAGCTGTGGAGTTCACTGTCTACTCTGTGATCTGTCACTGGCCAAAATGCTCCTGACCACATCATAGCAGTCCCATCATTGCCAGGGATGCTGCCATCTGATAGGAACCCTCACATTCAAGTACTCTAAATTCAAAGGCCAACCCACATTCTATGCATTCTAACACACACAAATCTGAGATACTGCAAATTAGACTCTCTTGTCTATGTCACATGTATGTGCAGCTGATCCTCCACTAGCTTGGGAGTCTCTCTAAAACGAGAGCTCTTCACCTATTTAGAAGAGAAACCCTCATATATTGTATGACAATTGCATGACCCACCTGAAATGTCATCAAGCTCCAGAGTCAACTGCAATGCAAATCTGGGGCTCCTCAGTAACAATTTGTGGACCATGCCTATTCTCCTCCCTGTGAGGATCGTGGTAGGAAATACAACCAGTCATGACAGGTTACAGACAACCCCTGAAAGCAATACAGACCTGTTTTACAAAAATGCTGAGGAAAGAGCCCTTGCTCATGGCAGGAAAACTGCAGCAATTGCTGCAGAGCCCAAGTAAGCAGAGATGAGATAGCAGCTGTAATTTCTGCTGTGGAAAAAGAAAATACAGCAATCAGAATTCCAACATTCACGGGAGTCTTACCATTTTGGCTTTATAGCCTGACTGTTTGCTCAGATGCTGAAGCAGGGCATCCTGGTACCACAACACTCCTCCTGAGGTCCTTTTCTGCATCTCCCTCTCATGCTGGACTCTCAGCAAGCCCAAGCCAGCCATCCTTCCCTCCAGGCTCAGGATGGACCATCTGCCCAGCTGGCCACTGTGCATCCCCCAACCCCCCTGGGCAGAGCAGCCCCTGTGGCCAGCAGGGCTCCATTACACTTCCCCTTTTATGGTACCTCTTTTAATCCCTGTCAGGCCTCAGGAATCTGAATATCAGATTAAAAAGAATATCTCTCTAAGATGACCAGTATACTGCTGCAGCCTAGTCGTGGCCTTAATGCATTTCTGAACAGAGGCTTCTGTGCTTCATCACCCTCTGATTTGGTCCCCACTCCAGGGACTCAGTTTCATCCCACAAATGCTGTTCTCATCCATCTGACCCTTCCCCTCCTGGTTCCCACTCCAGAATAACGCTCGGATTGAGCAGAGGAGTGAACTCTGAGCATCCAGAGCAAAACTGCAAAAAAAAACCAAGAAGCTGTGCTCTGCTCTACAGATGTTTCCACAGATGTCAAGAACTTGGTCTCCTCTGCTGAACCCTGGAGTTCCTCAAGGCACAGCATTCCATGCCACAGGCAGCCCCATTCCACATCAAAAGGGACAGCACCGTCTCGGCTCCTGTGGAATTGTGTTTGCTCCAGGCCAACTGGGCACAGGCTCAAAGGGTGACACTGGCACAGCTGCACCACTAATGGAGGCTAACAGGAACACAGCACATGACTGGAAGCCAGCTGCTGCTTCTGCAGCCCATCATGTGCTGCCAAAAATCTCCACATTCCCTTGATGCGAACTGGGAGATAGAAAAACTGAACTAGGCAGAAATGTATACAGTGCTCAGAAAGGACCAACATCACCATTTGCAGGCACCCTAGGAGCAAGGCACAGAAGTCAGCCTGGGTCAGAGCAGACTTCTGTTCCATGCTGGAGGCTCCTGGGACTGTCAGGAGATGTTTTTGGAGGAGCATTGTACAGTGTTACAGGCATAATGTGAAATCAAACAAGTGATAGCGAGCCATACTGTTCTAGTGGAAGTACAACAGAAATGTTTACGGCAAAAAAAGAGATAAAGATGGCAGGAAAGCTGGAATGGTACCTTTCTGACTAAAGAGAACTAAGTTTTCAAGTGCTAGGCAGATGTTGGAAGACAATGAAAAAAATCTGTTGAAAACACTGAATACATAAAAAGTTGGGCTTTTTTACGCAAGTAGCTTTATCCCCAGACCTTTTAAGTTTTAAAGAGTGAGACGTATTCAATACAATAGCTGCTGCCAGTTTCTAGACAATTATTCCTTCCACTTCTAAATTAATAACTGCAAATCTATGCCATGCAAAGATACAGGATGGTTCTTTGGGCTGTGAACATTTTCAGCAGGGGATTTTAGTGCCTTTTCTTCCTCTATCAGGAGCTGCCACAGTTTTGTCTGTGTTGGGAGCAGCTGCCACCAGCCCTCTGAGTCAGATCTCATAGAAATGGCAAAATTTGGTGCCCTGGGAAACAACCCTTGCCTGCACCACCATAGTGCCTTCCCTCTGGGAAACAAGTGGCGGGACAGAATGGGAGCAGGCAACAGGCTGCCAGTTAGACCAAGCTGAGGACACTTAAATTTTAAAAATTCCCCTCTCATTTTCCTTTTCTGACCTTGAACCTGCTGTTTTCATTCTGTGCCATTTTCAAAAGCAAAATCTTTATTTTGGGAAAAAGGCTTTGTGTCATACACTTTGCTTCTTTCTGCCACAGTAAGCAGCATTCTAAAATAAAGGGGGTGCTGGGGGTAGCTGCTGTTAGATGTCATCACCTCTCTTCTCAGTGTGCAGGCACTATGCAATGCCTTGGGTGAATACTTTCAGAGGAGAGACCAAGACACTGCACTCAATACAGCCAATGCAGAATGCAGTACCTTAGGCAAACACTTATTTCAAAGGAGCTGTCTAAAAATATATACTTCTTTTGTCTCCTCTGCCCTTCATGGGTGATGACTGGGCTCCCGTGTAGTTTAAAGAGGAGATGAAAGGACTCAAAATAATAGGCAAGAGGAAGGGGGGAAATGGCATGAGAGTTAACAGTTCCTTACACAAGAGACAGACACCACTGCATGCAAGGATTACCTAAACCGTTCTTTTCAGATTTTTAAACATACTTACATGCTGACCAACCAGTTCCTGGTACTAGTTCATAATGAAATGTAAAGCTTCTTTAGATTTTGAACTAGGAAGTAAGCAAACCTGCATCAGCAATGCTCCATGATTTAAGTGGTGGTACTGAACTTTGTACACTCAGCCAAACGTGTGCTGGGCTCAGCCAAAGCCCCGTGGGCAGCAGGGCAGGGAGGGGATTCTGCCCCTCTGCCCCTCTGCTGAGACCCCACCTGCAGGGCTGCATCCAGCTCTGGGGGCCAGCACAGCAAGGACAGGGACCTGCTGGAGCCAGGCCAGAGGAGGCACCAAGGGGATCAGAGGGATGGAGCAGCTCTGCTGGGAAGAAGCTGGGGTTGTTCAGTCAGGAGACGGCTATGGGAAGACCTCAGAGGACCTTCCAGTGCCTAAAGCAGCTACAAGAAAGCTGGAGAAGGACTTGTTTACAAGGCCATACAGTGATAGGACAGAGAGAATGGCTTTAAACTGAAGGAAGGGAGATTTAGATTTGAAATTTGGGAGAGTATTTTTACCCTCAGTGAGGGTACTGAGACACTGGAAGAGGTTGCCCAGGGAAGTTGTGGCTGCCCCATCCTTGGAAGTGTTCAAGGCCAGGCTGGATGGAGCTCTAAACAACCTGGTCGAGTTCCATGGTCGAGAACCACGACCGTGGCAGGGGGGTTGGAATGAAATTATCTTTAAGCTCCTTCCCAAGCCATCCCATCCTGTGAGTCTATCACCTATGACACGAATAGCTACACAGGACTTTTGCTTCCTGGATTTATCTAATTCTTGCTGCAAATGCTAGTGAGGATTTTTTCACTATAACCATGTTAAACAGCAGAAAATGAAGTGGAATTAGAAAGTAAAAGGCCCTTGAAAATATCTTGCAGCTTGCTATCTTAAGATTCCCCTTCACTCGCCTTCTTTCTCCTCCACTTGAAATAATTGTGCCCCAAAAGCTCAGACCCCAAGTCACTGGTCCACTACTGCACACACAGAGGTAGGCACACAGATACACTCATGTGGGGACAGCACATATCATCTGGAGGGACACAGGCTCCCTGGCTGCTCCAAGGTGAGTCACTGAGCCATTTGGGAGGCATGTGAGAGTCAAGGAGCCTCCTTGGAAAAAAGCTAACACCAAACCAAAGGATTCTTTCAGAGCAAAACATTAATTCAGAGGAAAAAGGAATATGCAATTATATCAGCTACTGGAGGAACTTCCACCTTCCACAGAAATTCTAGCAAAGCATTTCCCAAGTCACAGCATACAACAGACTGACCACCTGGGCATCCAACTCCAAATCATCCTTGCATTTCACCACTTATTCCCTCTCAGTACCTGTGATGAGATTTGGGCATGGAATCCAAGTCAGGCAGAACTTGAAAAACTGTAACATTTTGCTTGAGTTACAGAGGTGCAGCTAGGCAAACGTAGAGAGGTAACAACAGACTCATCTCAGTGGCTACCCAAAACTCACCTGCAGAAGTAACCTGTGAGCTCTGTACTGAAATTTTACGAAAGGGTATGACTCAAAGTCAGCAGCAGCTTCAGTAAAGACTGGGGCCAGAGAGCCCCCACTAACTTAGAGAGTAGCCCACTTTGCCTCCTGTTTAGTGAGAAATTTTCACCACCTTCCCAAACTAGACTGGATGAGAGAATCCAGATCATCTGTACTGTGGATGAGGACAGTTATTTCTCCATCTCTTCCCAACACACCACAATGCACTGAAGGCACAAGCTGACTTATTTAACCAGGTTTATCTAACTGGCATATTCACAAGTCAATTATGTTTGTTTTGCATTCAGCTAAGTTGTGAGTAATTTAAGCAGAAAAGTAATCTGGAAATAGTGACAAATCCCTTTATTCACTAAGAACAAGCGTTCCTTAGAAAGCCAAATCAAAGTGGGCTGCTGTGAGCTTGGATCAGCATATGCTCCTTCATTAGCAACACTGACAGCTACCAGCAGAGAGGATTTTAATGCCCCAAGTTTGTGCCACACTCCCTTTGAGTCACTCTGACAATCAAAAGGAAATAAAAAATATTATCAGCAATTATTGCCTTCATATCCCAGCCTCTGCTCTAGGCTCATATCAAGTCCCTACAGACATTCCCATGGGTGTACTCCACAGCCCTAATGTGCCACACTGTGCCATACAGCAAAACACTGTCACTGTACTCCTCAGTTTCAAATCCACTTCTTCTTGGCAAGTTTACAGTCAGGGAATAATAATTTGCGTTACTCTCCTTATTTAAAGACATGTTTGTACCCCAGCTGTAGATTTCTCCACTCTTCTAAAGGCTTCCACAATGGACATCCCTGCAAATGATCTATCAGAGTCCACAGCTGTCCTCGACACCCACAGTGCTACAGCTCATTTCACTCAGGAGCAGAGAAGACTGGGGTGCCAAGTCCCACAAACACAATTGCTATCCCCCAACATTTGGAAATCTCTGAAGCAGAAATGAAAACTCCTTCATCCAGCAGCTGTTTTGTGAAGAAAAAGAAAAAAAATTAACACCACATGCAATTTTCATTCTGTGAGGATGTGAGGAACAAGCTGGGGGACCAGGAAGATTCCATGGGACCACAGGTTGTCTGTGAAGAGTCCACTGGCAGTGTGAAGCACTTCTGAGTGAGTCCATTCTGAATCACCAAGCAAATGCTGCTAACATTCACTCAGAGGGGAATGCTCCTGGGATATCACACCCTTTCCACATCCTCATCACACCACACGCTCAGCTCCGCGACACTGCAAGTTCTACCTGGTGTTACAGCACAACTGAATAAATACAGTGGATTTACAGGAGCCTGAAGCCCCCAAGCAATGACAGAGAAGCAAGAGACATTCAGGTGCTCCATGGAACTGTCCTAGGGCACCACCACTGAAGAAACAGGGGTAGGTAGGTGTTGGCTTTGCCTGGGGTGCAGACTCAAAACCGAAACACAGCCCTGATGAGACCACGTATTTCAAGAAATTCTTTCCAAGCTGCACTGCCATTAAAAGATAAGATTGGCTCCTTAGGGATATTGCTTTTTCAGGTGGCTCCATTTTGGCTCAGCCACTGACCCCTCAGATAAAGTCTGCTTTCAGAGAGAAGAGCCTGTGCAGAAGCTGGGTCAGGGTCCTTTCCCTCTGAAGCACAGCTGAGCACCACTGGTGGCATTACATCCATTCTGCAAGGTGATGGATCCCAAGTGAGACAGCATCCCCACCCTGTTCCATTTGGGATACCAAACAATTAAAATGCTCAGTTATACTGTTCAGGAAGCCCTAGCTGAGATCTCTGGACTGGGAATTACTGTTTTAAAATTACATAAAATTTAATTTATGTATTATATTTTCTGCTTTCCAGAATGCTTCCAACAAACCTCAGGCACAATATTAATTGCTGAGACCAGGAAGTGTAGGATGATTCATGAAAATAGCTGTTATTGTTACCCAAGACAGTCATGACCTATCCTATGTGCCTGCTTGCAACTGTACAGCTCCAGACACTGTCTGGACACCCTGCAACAAAAAAATTCTGGAGAAAGAGCACTTGCACTAATGCTGCAATCCATCATTTGCACTAATGTCATAAGCTGACTTAAAAACTCCAATATATGATGGAAGTGCACTGCTAAACCTGTGTGTGGGCTTCAGGGGCAAACTCTGTTCACTTATTCTACAAGTTTGCTTAAGAACATAAATAGAACAAATTGAGAAGACTTCTTTGTGATACGAACCAAAGCAGATTTTAGTGGGAAAACAGATCTTTCTGCCCTGCACAAGGGACCTGAACAGTGTTATCACATTCAAAATTATTTTCACATGAGAATTTCCATTTAGAGGTTTCCAGTTTATGGTCACTGATTTCAAGTTAATAAGCAGAAGGGTATTTAAATAAAACATCATCCAGAGCTTTGTGAAGTAATGCTGCTAATCTGATTTAGATTGTTTCATTTCCAGCTCCACAACTCTCAGCTTCCAGCCAGTAGCCTTGCTGAAGGCTGTGTGTGCCTAAGTTCCTTGAGGTACTTTTGTTGTCAGAAATTTGCATCAACAGCCCTGATGCAAAGAGCCCCCTAAACACTCCAATAACACAAAGTACACATGAAATAAAGCAGATTTAAAAACCATCAAGACAATGCATTTTTCTCATTTATTCAAATCTTCTGCAGGAAGTAAACACTGAAAGATTTAAAAAAACTTCACACTGCAGTATGTACAGTTTTGTGACATCACATGAGGAAATTAATTTCTAATAAAAAAATGAGACCAGTTAAATTACTGAAGACACATCACAATAAAACTGGTTGTGGTAAAATCCCGAATTATTATGTATGGCAATGAAAACCAGTACTCCTTTGTTTTACAGGGATGGAATAGTCCTGGTACAATATTTCAATTATGCAAAATGGAGTCCTGAAATTACATGACTTATTATAGTTGCATGAGCACTTCATGTTTTAAAAGTAGGTTTGCATTTTTTTTCCAGACCCTTTTGAATTGAAGCACATTCTTTCACAAAGCTAAAATACCACAGCAGAAGTCATGTCCAGAAGTGGAATACTGTTGTGTTTTGAACTGACCTGACTTGTTAAGACATTTTTATTTTTTTTTTTGCCAACGCACAGATGCACAGGGTCCCCCATGCACTTTTCATGCAGCAGGTAATCACAACTTTAAATAAAAGAATTTTTCTATACATTCTTCCAGACTTGCAACTGTATACATACATGCAAAAGTTTTTAAACCTATGTGATCATATTTACACTTATACATGGAATATACATAACAAAAAAGATTAAAAGGTTTTTTCCTTTGCTTTAGAACAATACAAAATATGTATTTTTCATTAAGGAAACCACTATTTACATCACCTTTTAAAAACCAATTTCAACATATTATAGGCGTAACAAGTCAACATATTTACATTATATATAAATATATATATATATAATATATACTTACCAGTTTACTCCTCTGTAAGATGTGGCAGAGAACAAACTGGTAATATCATGTCACTGATGTCAATGAGAGCTGTAATACTTTCACCAACACTTAACAGGGAAAATTTAAACCACTCATCTCTTTCTGTTAAAAACATTTGTAAATTAAAAATTTAAAAACATCACTAAGAGTAAATGGCTACGAAAAGTAAAAGTTATGGCTGAATTCCCTTTTTCTCACACTGAGCTGCCCAGCTATGTGGTAGCAGCAGAGAAGCCCTCCAGCTCTCCACCTTTGATTCTGCAGTCAGGCCTTACCCACCATCATTTCCTCAAGCTCTGGCAGAGGAGACATTAGAAACCTGGACATCTGAGTGCCAGACTCTGGAAAGAAAAGGCATATCTGCTTGGCAATCCCAAGCCAACCCCCAAATCCAGTGGGTTTGGGCGCTCCACCAGGCACTGGGCACTCCACAACCCAACTGCTGCAGCCCCAGCCCTTCCCAGCTAGGTGGGGTCAAAGTTAATTCAGGTTAAAGTTCCAAGGGGCTGCAATTGCAACTCTAAGCGTGGTATAGAGACAATTCATTGCCAAACCCACTTCCTCCCTGCTCTGAGAGCTGGAGGCAGCTTTCCCCCAGCAGTCTCAGCTGGCTCTAACTGGGATGTGCTCTCCCCTCCCTCCCTGCTCCTCTGAGGGCGAGACCACACACCAGCACCCACTGATCCTGCACCACTCTGCCCGTACAGCTGCTGCTGCTGAGATCTGCCAAGACCCCATTTTGCTTCCAGTCTTTAGTCTAAAGCCCTGAAGGAGACAGGAGTTGCTGAGAGTACTGGGTGTGACTCGAGAGCTGACCTTGGTTTGCAATCCATCTACAGGGACTGGTGGAAATCAGGGATCTTAGAGCTGCTTGGGAAAACGTGGCCAGCCCTACCAGCCTCTCCTGGGGCAACAAATCCAGCTCCCACATCCCTCTTTTCTGAAGGAAAAGTCCCCACAGAAAAAACAGCAACTCCTTTTTACTCACCCATGCTACAAGACAAAAAATAATGAAAGAGCCTTTGGTCCTAAGGTGTCAACGCTGTAAATGTGGATGGGGTAGGTTCAAAGACCTCTCTTCCCTAGGGAGGGGTAACACCAGTGATACTGGAGAATTCCAGATAGGAGGAGACAGCTGCTCTGTTAGCAGCTGACTGAGTATTCCCTTGGCAAGTCCTGCCCTCTCTCCAGGGCCTCAGCCTTGTTACCTGCTGTTTGAGATTGCAATGCCTACGAGAGAAGATTCTTCCATGAACATCATTCTCAAACTTAAATTCTTGTATGTTAGAGTTTACTGACGTCTGTGAGAATGGCCATACCCTTTCATTGACATGAACTAAAAAGAAAGCTCAATCCTTAACTGGTCAAACTGTTAGCATTTTAACTTAACTGTTTTGTATAACTTTCAAAACTAAATGTTCAAAGGTATATATTATAACAAAAGACTACCCTAGAATAAATACAAAGATCAGCATGTTGCTCGATTCCAGTATTTTTTGTTAGGGTCAGAATCTCTTCCCCGCTCTTATCTCAATTTTGAAGAAGTTTTTTCAACCAGGTAATTCCACATCCTCTCACACTGCATTTTTCTGTGGAGCTCTTCAAGCAAATTATAGCCCTGTATTTAGTCTGGGGACCACCTATTATTCTATATTGTATATATTTCCTACCTATATACACATTGTTTCAAGAAAAATAATCAATTAAGACTTTAAAAGACATTTAATGGATGGAACAAATACCATCTTTTTAATATTTCTGCTGGGTTGACTCATATAAAAAGAATTCAGTTCCACTGTCAATCCAAAATATACTTTATCTCAGTAATGATTATTCTATGAGACATCTGAATTGTCATTGGGCCACTTATAAATGCAATATTAAAGACAAACAAAATTTTATTTTTATATTATACTTCAGACAATGACATTTAAAATGATATTAGATTTGTGTGAAGGTTTTAAAATATAAATCTTCTTTGTACAGCCCATTAATATATTACGCTTCACTGAAATAACATAAAAATATATCTTTAAATTGCTCTGTTTTTTCTCATACAAACCAGGGGGAATGTTTTATACCAGATACTGTCAAATATTTGTGTTCCCTAAAAGAAGGTATCCCCCTTAGGGAGGCAAAACAGAATAGTGGTGCATTTTCCAGCTGTCAGACAGGAGAAGTCCCTTTCCGTAGGAACTGCACTGGAAAGAGAACTGATCTTGGGCTGGGGACAGGGAGAAGAGGGGGACAACAGCTTGCTCTGTTCTCAGCAACCAGGAGTCTGGGAAAAGGATCTCTGAAACCAAACCAGACAGAGAAGAACAAAATGTCCCATCATGCAGACATGAGATGGACAGAAACAGCAGTTTTGTCATGTCATCGGCTCACAACGGAGAAAACAGACTAAATTAAACCAGACTGGAGCTTTCATTAACTGTGCAGGCCAACTGCTTACCTGCTTGCTGATGGCAAAGAGGCTTATCAGTGAAATCAAGAAGCCACAGAGAATTGTTCTTTAGGGGAGTAAAAAGTTCAGCAGAACTTCTGCTTGCCAATAATTCATATAATTTAGATGAACTGGATTTTGCTCTCTTCCTCCCCCCAGAGAAATAAGGGCTGCAAATGGAGTTAACACTGACAGTGCTAAAAGGAAAGCAGAGCCACGAGACTCTTCCCCAGCCAGCAATTCTTTTAAGGTGTCTCAGCTCTGACTACAATTTTCAGTTCCTCCCATCTCAGGCTGATATTGCCAGATGTTACAAATCACAGCACAGGTGGGGATTGAGGAAAAGGGCAGGGAAGGATTTCTCAGATACATCCCACTATCCATTACAGAACATGACAAAAGCACAGTTTTATCCTCAGTGCTACCTGGAAAATTATTCTAAAGCCAGATTTTCTGCAGTGAAAGGGTAGTGCATTAAACCATGGATCAGCTGTTCAGGGAGTAATAAATATTGGCAGATCATAGATTCTTTTCCCTGGTTGTAGGAAGAGGCCAACACATTTTTCATTAAAACTGTATTCCATCTTTGAGTGAAAGTCTGGTGTGCTGCTGTAGTGCAGTTGGTATTCTTCCACAGGGAAGCAGGATGGTGCTGAACAGATAATTCTGCTCATCCCTTTCACAAGCTTTCCAGCATTTTCCTCACTGAATATATGTACTAAGCCTTCTCAATCACACTACTCCAAGAGGCATTTTGGCTTTCCCCTTTTAGGCAGGGAAGTGACAGGAATGTGCTGACAAAAGGACTCATGCAGTACTTGCATGGACTATGAAAATCTGCCTTTTTTATAAAAACCTAGAAAAAACCCCTTAATTCTAACTAGTAACTCATAGTTATGGCTAAGAATTCTGAGGAAGGCATTTGTTGAGAGCAGGGCAAGGAAGAAAAATAGATTTTACACCACTATTCTGGCAGGACCACAAATAAGATTTAAAAATAACAATACAAATTTTTGGAAGCACTAAAAAATACATTTCAGTGCACTTCAATTATTAACACTGACGCAGGTTTTCCAATATGATGAGCTAATACCTTGGATGGACTGCTCCACTTCTTAAAAGTTATTCTTAAAATTCCACAAAACATATTAAAACATTCAAAAAAAAAAAAAGAAAGTACACCGTCTCTATGCTCAGGCTTAAAAAAAATAAGGATTATTTTACAGGGAAGGAGGAAACGCAGCATTACCACCACCTAGGCTGTATGCTTACACTTTAGGTTATACCAAAAGCTTGCAGATCCAAATAAGACTCTGATCAAAGAGTACTCATAACTTAATCTGATACATACAGAAACGTCTTGTACAAATTACAACCCTTCTAGTTTCCTTGTGACAGTCTACTGTAAAGCAAATTTTATCTACATGTATTTTAAATAACATCACCAGAAAAATAAAAAGTTTGTCAAATGAAAACATGTTTCAATTAGACCATGCTTTTTTTTTTTTTTTAAATCATGCTCAATTTATACAGTAGTCAAGTTCATACTCTATTTTCCTTTTTTCTTTTCTTTTTTCTTTTTTTTAAACAAAGATTCAAAACCGCTGATTGTAAACTCACTGAGGAGGCCGCAGTTTATTCTGGCTCTTTTTTGATTGTTCGCACTTTTTCCAGAAGTCCATGCACTTCTCCATTCACACCACCGTGCTGATGAGAGGCGTTACTCCCCATATGGCTGTTGTAAGGGCTTCTTAAGTTACTAAAAGGAGTTTTAAGCTCAGTGTCAGATGTCAGCTCCTCTTTGATTGTAACACGGGTGGAACTCTCGGTAAAGGAAGGCTCGTTCCAGGTTTCTTTGTTGTGTGCTTCTTGGCTGCTGGCAGAGCTGCCGCCCTTCTGTAACATGTAGTACAATATTGGGTTGGTTTTGGTCAGTCTCGGAGAGTCTTTCTCATAATCGTTCTTGTCCATGCCCGTGATCACCCATCTGATGGGCCCCTTCTCACCGGGCGTGGAACACATGCTGAACTGGTCCGACTCCAGTCTGGACACTGTACTTCCCAAATTTTCAGGGAAGGGGGAGCTGGCTGGACTTTTTACTGCTACAGGATACTGAAATGTTCTGTGATCTACACAATTGTTCTGTTGCACGGGGCTTCCCACCAATGATCTTACTGAGGAAATGGTGAATTCAGGTTTATTGACTGTTGCACTGGTTTTGTTTCCTTTTTTCTTGCCCTCTGTTAGTATGTTATTCCTATGTTGTGACAGATCTCTCTCACAGTTTTCTGAGAGAAGCAGCTGTTTCAACACATTAAAGCCTTTACTATCTCTAGACCAACTCCTATTTTCAGTTTCACTATTTGAACCATGACTTACAGCATATTTAAATTCAGCATCACTTCTGCTGAATTTCAGTTCTTGCTGGTTAAGCAAAGGCCCGTACAGTGCCTCGGTAGGAGAAGCGTGATTGTTTCCAGCATCAGACACATTACTTTTCATCTTTTTTAATGGGCTTTCCAAAGGCTCAGCATGAAGCTTCCTCTTCTTCGGTACTGTGCAAAGACTCTTAGATTCAAGGTGTGGCAACTCGCTGTTTCGGTGACTCCTGTCCAGCTCATCCGCAGGGTAATTGTCTTGATTCTGCCTCAGCAACCTACTTAGCAGGCCATTTTTGGAAAAAGAGAAATCTTGAGGTGAAAGAGGTTCAGATTTCACCTCCTCGGATGCTGGAGAAGCAGCTGTGTTTCTCTGCAGTGAATGAACAAATCCTTGGAATTTGTTACCCTTGCATTCTCTTACTTGTTGTGCATTTGAATTATAGGGAACATTTGATTCGTCAGATGGTTCAGTTTTTATTTTCACCGTCAATATTTGCTCATTCAAAGCTTTGTCTGTCTGTTCTTGAGAACTTTCATCTCTTAAAAGCATCCTCTCTTTCTTTTCAGTTTTACCTTTATTGGGAGTTCCCAGAAGCAGCTGAAGGACAGTGCGCCTTTCAAGGAGATTTTCTATTTCCGAGCCTGGAAGTCCTTGTTCAGCGGGTGTGGGCTGACAACTGAATATTTTGTTATTTTCTTCATGCATACTCAATTTATTCGTAAGCAGAGGGCTGTTCAACCTATCAATCAAGCCCACAGGTTTATCCATGCTCCCTGCCAGCAGCTGTTTGCTAGCTCTTTGTTCCTCACTCGACATGGAACTCTGCATGCCGCACTGAGCCAGGTTCTGCAGCAGCTTGCTGGCGCTGAATGCCGAGGAGTTCTGGGGACTGTCGGTCCTGCTCAGCTTGGCTCCTTGAATTTCTTTGCTTTTGGACAGGTCTATCAAGTGTTTAGATGCGGAATTCATCAGTCTGTCTGGCTGGATGCTGCAGGCGTAGGGTGGCGAGCTCCGCTTGACAGCCAGCGACTGGTGAGAGAGATTTATAGGAGAGTCTGCTTTTGTAGAAGCCAGCAAGGGCGGAGTGCTTAACGGAGTCATTCTGTTGGCACTGGGACTGTCAGTAACAGGAGTCCTTTTCCCAGTCTGTACAGTGAATTTTGCCACATCAGCTGTACTGTGTGGTCCCTGAGGATCATTACTCTTGTCTACCTGTTCTTCACTCTTATGCCCGAGTAACAGCTGAAGCAGTGTTACTTTCTGGTGGGGATTCAGCTTAGAAGCTTTCGGAGTGTCTTTCTCTTCCTTGATCTCGGGACAGGAAACTTTTGGATCCCAGTTTCGAAGCAAGGTCTGAGTCAGGTTATCCAGCGATGCAGGCGGACCTGCATCTGGTTTATCTGTTCTGTGTTTAAAGGACAGGTCTATAGGAAGACAGTTAGAATGGGAGCTTTCATCATCACTGCTGTCTTCTGTAAAACTGGGATTGTTGTCTGAATACTCATCAACGGTTGTTGGTGTGCTGCTGTCTTCAAAAATGCTGGCTCTCTCACTCTGCTCACGCCCTATCACGTGCTTGGTGGTATTCTGGCTTTTCAGCAGATGTAAGAGCAAACTGTTGCTGGGAGAGGTTTTCAGGTTACTCCTTTCCACAGTACTTTTGTATCCCCCAGTTTTGGGAGGCGAGTGCATGATTCCCACTGAACTCTGAAATGGTGCCATATTGCCTTTGCCAGCGACTGTTTTGGGGGATGATCCTGCCTGACCATTGAGATGGCTTGTCATTCCTTTGGCCAAACCGAACTGGCCTGCGTCCTTCTGAGCACTTTCCTGTAGTCTGGCCATTGCTGCAAGCCTCTCGCTTGCAATCTGGTTGGCATTTTGTGCTTTTAGAGCGTGTTCCCTGGAGTACTGCTGCAAGTGGGCTTCACTGGAGAGGAGCAAGGCCAGCTGGCTGCACGCCACGCTGGGCTTGGGCGAAGCAGCAGGACTGGATCGTTTCTCTACCATGCTTGCAACAGCTTGTAATCTTGCAGCACACGATAGGGGCTCGTTCATCACCTTGGGGCTGCTCTGCACCGCATGAGGAGATTCTATAAACCTCTCCTTGGGCAGGTTCTTAGTGATGTCAGGCAGGCTGCTGTCCAGCTTCTGATCTTTCGCTTTGCTCTTCTTCAGCAGAGTCTTCAGGTGGCTGGATGCAACACCATAGCACCGTAAATCTTTCTCCACTTGTAAAGAATCATGGCTAAGAGAATACCCCTGCTCCTTAAGACTCTGTCTAATCTGCTGTGACAGAGCAACACTCTGCAGCCTAGAGCTGAATGACTGAAGCAAAGAGGCAAGTAATGTGCTATCCTGTTTGCCTTTAGGCACATTTTCAACCATGCCAGCCAACAAAGCTTCCTTTTTTCCATCTAAATCCACAATGGAATCAGACAACCGCCTTCTCTTTGCTGCATTCCAGTCTTCTGAAGACTGCAATAGTCTTGCTTTTTTGAGGTGCAGCATGCCAGATCCCCGATATGTACTTGTGTTAAGAACTGGACCATTACTCTGACAGCTGGGAAATATATTTCCTGAAATCTTAAAGTTTTGATCCTCCCCACTATGCCCAGTGGACTTTTTGTCAACTGCAGTACCTGAGCCTCCTGCTGCTTGATGCATTAGTAATCCCTCTAGGTAAGTTAGAACAACAGAATCCTGGTGCATCTCAGAGCCAAGCTCTTCTCCATGAGTCATGTTCAATAAAAGTTTCCAAAAAGGCTCTGTTTTTGTTCACTTCAAAGACTAGTTTTGCTCAATCAAGATGCAGAGTTAATAACAGGTAGATGTCTACAGTGTGTTCTTAGAGACTCTCAGAAACAACAGAAAGTGTATTATCCTAGGCAGGCTTCTCCCAGTGTACACTGTTTGATAAGCCAGGTTTCCAATCATATCAATCAGCTGATATCGAGGATATTTATGGATGTCTAAGAGGATCGCTCAAAACATGGTTTCACAGAAAAAATGTTCCATGAAGTATTTGCTGCCTTCTTTCTTCAGGAGGCCAGCTCGCTTTTCTTCCTTTTCCATTTCCACCAAGCACATAAAGTTCCTAAGTCAGAAATACAAAACAAAAAGAAAATAATTTAGGATTAAGATATAATTGCATAAGACATTTTTTCCTTTTAAAAAAAATCCAAACCCAACCCCCCATGCACTGTCTTAGGCAGAAATTCAGGATACATAAACAACACACACATTCCAAAAGAAACTAAAAACCACATAAAGGACAAAATACATGGTACCCAGTTTAAAGAACTTAATGAAAACACTTCTGAGATGAAGTTTTATACAAAAATTAAGCTTACTCATCATAAGCACAGCTACTACAAGCCTTCACTGAATTTCACTATTCTGCAGCTAAAAATAAGGAATAGTAAACCTGAAAGGAAAATCTCAAATCACTCTAAACACAGTTTTAAAAAATCTATTGAATTTTACTTTACTGTTTGTTGTACAAACTTTTCTTCTGTAAATGTAAATACAAAGGACACACGGCCTATCACTCTTAAACTGAACTAATAGGAACAGGTGGGTCTAAAGTCAATGTTTAGTTTCATGTTGCATATGTTTTCAAATATCAGAATAGACAGCATCATAGATAAGTCCATTTTTGTTTGGCAGGTGGATGATCTTGCTGAAAGTAGAAACAAAGTTGTTAGTGCTGCCCAGGACTATGCACCAGTGCAAAATTCAATATGGTAACATAAGAGGAGTGAAATCTGTTGTTTTTACAACACCCAAACACCACAAGTTATTAGAACAATCATGTGATAAGAGTGGGGAAAAGGTTGCTTATGCTCCTGACGCAACATAAACTCTGGCATCAAAATCCTCCCTTCCCTGGAGGATTTTCACCTTTACATTCTTTCTATAATGAAACAAACGATGGCAAAACCAAACCAGTCCTTCCCTGAAGTCTTGTTATTCTTCAAGAGTGTGTAGTATCTCTACTAAATACTTCCTTGGATGGAACAGTGTGGAATAAAAAGTGGTTTTAAAACGCACAGCAATGGTGCTTGTGCTGGATGCATCCCTTCAGTTTCACTTACAGGGCTGGTCAATGGTAGCACAAACATTTCAGTCACCACAGCTCAATAATGAGATCCTTACACCACACATGCATCCTCCTTCACTCACTCAGTACTAACAGGCATAAATATTCAACATAAGCAAAGGTAAGTGTCCTTCTGCATACTCAACTCTGCAATTTGCTTTCATGGGCTAGAACTCCATTGAAAACTTCTATTTATTTGAAGTTTAAAAGGGATGTACACAGATGAAAATCCTTGCCTCCTTAAAGTGAATGAATATTTTATGATTGATTTCCCAGAGGCAAGTTTTTAATTCAAAACCTACAGGCAACTAGAAGTCAGAAAATAATCAGATATTAAAAATGTAAAGAATACGAACTACTAAAATAGCTGTAATGTTAACCACCCTTAATCTCTCAGGGCAAATATTCCCTTATTTGATTTTAAGTCATCTAGAAAATCTCTAAAAAGGAAGCTACCTTTCAAAAAAAAAACCACAAAAACGCCCAAAACAAACCCAAACAAAAAAATCTAACCAGCAATGCGTTGTAGTGTAAATGTGTATATCCATGCATTTAAATATCAAATGCAAAGCTGTTAGCTATTACTGAGGTCTCAGTACTTCTCTCAGAAATACATGTCCACATTAACCAGCATTTACATAATTACCTGTAGAACACACAGTGTTCCTTCAAACGTGAAACAACTTAAATGTGGATTCAGCCAACTGAAAATTACTGATCATCTTACTGTTCCTTCAAAAGCCTCTGTTCCTCTGGGTGGGCTTTTGCAGAGTTCCAACCCAAAAACAGAATAAAAATCACAAATAACAAATCCCTAAAAAAAACCCCAAAAAAACCACAAAACAAGGTTTCCAATGAAAACATCAAATATCCAGCAACAGTGATGGCAATACAATTAGACTAATTTCCTCCCACATTTGGGAACACACTTTATCTAGAGAATATATTTCTCTAGCTTCCAGAAGTAAACTGTTTATCTGCAACCAAATTTTCACGTTTCAAACGGTAATGAAGCTGACCGTGTGCTGTTATTAAAATGGAGAAAGTAGCACTAATATGCTCTGTATTGCATTTAAGACAATAAAATTGAAATTCTGTCAGGATCTCTGACTATCTGGTAAAAGTAAGGCCTGCAGGTCACCTTTCAGGTAGAGTCTCAAACAAATGCACCATTAAGCCAATATTCAGTACATCCTTATTCATTACACCCTTAAGTATATCAAAAAAGACAATGCATTTATGCAAATCTCTCAGGTACTCCGAAAGCCTCTTGCAGGAGATGACACTTGTAGCCAGTACAGTTTATATACAACAACTATTCTAAGAAGTGTTTTACCACCTTTTTATTTTATTTTAATTACCCAGTGCTAGGGAAATAGTGATAAATTTAATGAAATCGTGTTGCTGCAAAGAAGCTTCTTTAAAGAGAATGAAATCTGGAAAGCACTTAAGACATTAGAACACAACACCAGCAATCCTTTTAAAAAGCCTCTTTTGATCTAGAGCTGTAACAGGTTTCACACAGTGTTAAAATCTCACATGATGATGTCCATACGAGGTGTAGCAACGCAAAATCCAAACCAGCTTTGGAAATGAATGTTCAGCAGGACACTAAGGCAACCATTCAGCTACCTTCTAAATACAGACAGACTGTACAAAAGAACTTCCCAGGACCCACTGAAATGTTAGTATTTTTCTTGAAATTAAATATTTAGGAAGTTACCAGAGCAGTGGTAAGGAAAAAAAAAGAAGAAAGTTAAAATAAAAGGCAGAAGAAAGAGAAAGGAGAAGTTATACAGCAACAGATTTCTTATTTCCCAGTAAGGGCTGAAGCAATTCTAAAATCTACAAATCTCTAGACCTAAATATCATATTTAATTCCTATGACAAAACAAATCGATAAGTTAGTGTGCTTTCCTGACCACAACTACTCTAAATACACTCTGTTTTGCAGAACCCCCAGGAGCACCCCCTGATTACAGCTCATTAAGCCATGTTTACCTAGACAAAACTAAAGCAGCAGCAGAACCCACAGCACAAATGCTGCAACCTGGTGAGACACTCCCCAAGTGAAGCATACCATGAGAAATCAGCTCTACAGCCTTTTAAACTGTGCCTAAGGAGAAACTGTAGACAGTAGAGGGAAAATAAGGGAATGTTCACTGAACTCCATACGTTCAGAGTATTAATTCCACTTTTGCAGTTGTTAAAGTTTTTCTTTGTTTGCAAACCACAAATATATTTATCCACCACAAAGATTTTAAAGGAATAATAACAACAAACTTTAAGATCCTTTGCCTAGCCTAAAATATTACTGCTGCAAAAGACAACGAAATCTGAGAATACAGCTTCTAATATGTTAAAGCACAACAGAACCAATTGGTTTTGGCTCCTGAATATTTGTTTTTGATTTTTAAGTAATTCTTTGAATGAATAAAAACCTCAACTGCAAAACCTAAGTGGAGACTCCAAACAAACAGCAGACCTTTAGTTCACCCAAGAGATGTGCAGTTCCTGCTATTTAAGAAATTACAGACGATTCACAATTTAACTAGCAAAATCACATTTGTAAGACACTTTTCCAATAGCCCAGACTAGCATTTCCAGTTAAATCCTTTTGCTAAATGGAACAGCAAGCCACAGTAAATTAACAACACTAGACTAGCATTATTTGAGTACGAGGGTTATGTAAACTATTGGATAATTCAAAAAACTTGGTATTATCAAGGTGTCTTCTTCTGCAGTCTCAATTCAAGATCATTGGAAAAAAAACTTAGAGAAATCATTAAGGTATTCATTTAGGAAACTGGCAATGGCTAGCAGATTGCCCACATGAACATTTATGAGAAGACACATTACCCAAACTCATGCACATTGTTAGAATGATTAATAGAGGTTGAGACTAGTATATGTTCACACAGATAAAACATTTTTATTAACTACATTTCAGAGTTCTCTCATGACGATTAAACTCCTGTAGCAATTTTATGTTCCATTTTTGAGATGAATCAAAACATGCATTTGTAAAGCTAAAATAAAACTGGTCTAAGAAATAAAAATCTTCAGTTATTTAATAAATTTGGTGTTCTAATGCTTAGCTATTACTGGAAGAGCCAGAAAAAGTCTCTTAGTGGCTTCACTGACTTCCCATTCTCATATTCCCAAGTGTAAAGGCTCCAGCCCACCACATCAGCCAATGGCTCAGACTGTCATTTTAATTATTACAGATTTGAGGAATGCAGTACAGTGATTACAGTGGCAGCTTGGGATCCAGGGGTCCAATTACTCACTGTGCTGCAGACAGGCTGTCTGACTTCTGGTTTTACTTCTCTGTACCCTGTTTTCCCAGATGAAGTAATAATAGATGGAAGCTTCAGAAAGATAATTGTGGATAAATATATTAAAGGCTGTGTGTTATTCAGCAGCTCCAGTACCAGCACTGAGTACCTAAACCACAGGATTTTAAGTGATTCCCCATCCTTATGGCTGCCTGCAGTGAGATGTTGAAGACCACAATGAAATTAGGATCTCAAAAAAAATTCCTAGATGCACTGGGAATTGCAGTAGAATCTTGCAGTGAACTAAGAATGAGTGGGGGAAATGAGACTTGCTGTCTCAGAATTATTTTGTTATTAAGCTCAACTCACACACCTTTGATTTCAGCAGGAAGGATGTTTTCAGAGTGCTGTAAAAGCACTTCAGTGTTTAGCTGGCTCTTTTTGCAAAGGTTTTGAGCAGGGAAACAGCCCTGATCAACAACCTCGGCACCAAATGCACAGAGCTGCACAAAGGAGCAGGTACTTCAATGGTACTCAAGCACGTGCTTTAAGAGAATCAAGTATTTAAGTGCTTTGCTTTCTGAAATCCACACTTTATTTGTGTCAGAAATCTGCTCAGATGAATGGAGCAGCTGAGACCTCTTCACAGTTTTGATTCACGCATCCAAGACATTTTGAAGGTTCCCTTTGCAAATGTAATTTAGAAGAAGAAGAAGAAAAAAAATTATCAGATAGGGGAGCAAAACTCAGCAATAAGTGGGTGAATTCTCCCACAGCTGCACTCAAAAGAACTTGGGAATCTAGAAGTCTTTCTTTACAACTAATTCATTTAAATAAAACAAATCAGGCTCCTCTCCTACAACTGCAGGGTATCAGTTCGAGAAAGCAAAAATAAGCTTCTTCCCAGGAGCTTGGCACATCACTCACTCCTCCTGGGCCTGCTGACTGACTCCAAAAGACATTTTAAACATGGGAAGGACAGCCTATCTCTCTCAGACAGCTCAGTCAGGAGAGGGCACATGAGGAATCGTGTTGCAGCAGGAATTCTGAAGAGGCTCCCGAGACTCTGACCCCATCCTGGCATTCCCCATCCTAAGCTGGGGCTGTTCCCTCGAGGCTGGCACGGAGCACACGGCAGCATCGCTCCCTCTGTCAAACATCCCCTTGGATAGTGCAGGATTAGCAACAGCCACGGCTTCTCGGCCAAATTCTGCACGAGCATAGCTGTGGAAAAGCCTTTTTTGCATTTTGCTGCCAAACCCAGCCCACCTGACACTAAGTTTTAGACAACACAAAGAGGTGTTTTCTCCACTGTGGGGATGGGGCAGCAGTGGGAAGGGGTTGTAGAAGGGAGCAGACCCAAACCAACCTAATCGAAACCTTCTGATTAATTTAGCAGTTTCAGTAACAAGATTTTGAAAAATATTAGAGCAAACAAATTCCATAACAGATGATGAAACAGCTCAAAATGATGCAAAATCTACTGTTTTATGAAGGCACACAAATGCTGAGTAACTGACAAGTCTTTAAGTCACACGAAACCCACAGAAACACAGAACCAAGGGCATAGCAGGCACAAGACATGGCTTTTCCTCTGAGAATAAGACCCGGCAGACCACTGGACTGGTTAGCAAACCAACAACTGAGTGGGGAAGAAAAAACCCAACTGTTCTCGTGGTAGAGACTATTTAGATTTACTTCAGCTTTTAGGAGAGCACTAAAATGTAAATGCTGATTACACTGTTGTTAATAGCGGCGCCAGAGGCACACAAGGAGGGGAGGCTGTTCCTACACATTCCATTTGGGGTGTGGAAAGGGGGATTCAGTCACCTCATCTCAAGTGTCCCTCCACTCCTCAGATTTCACATGGGATCCTCCAGTCCGGGAATCTGTGACTCACTGAGGCCATGGGATACCACCCCACGACAACAACGAGGAGCTTTGGGATGGTACGTAACATTTATCAAGGGGGAACACGACATTTCCAGCGTGTGCTGAAATGAGGTGTAGAAATGTCAGGGAGATTTCCATACCCACGCAGAAGGCTGCTCGGGGAGGCGGCGCGGCGAGGCTGCGCACCCTGCCAGGGGAGGCACGCCAGTCAAACTCTGTGGCAAAGCACTGCCACGTCAAAAACCCAAATTCTGAGCACTGCTGGCTACACTGAGACTCATCGATGCTGGCGCTCCACCCATCCCAGCCACATCCTCCAGACCATGGTGTGCAGCTTGCAGAAGGCCACAGGCAGACATTCCTCCCTAAGTTACATGTGACTTGTGTTTTTGTCTCTCACTTCATAAAGCTACCAGTAAAGAGTGGGAAAGAAATCGAAAATAAAAAAATAATTTAAAAAAAAAAAGTCCTAACAAAAAGCCAAACCAACATGAGAAAAACCCCTCATCCAATATGACCCTAAACCCAATGAAACCTCCAAACAGATGAAGTGCACAGGATGGAGGAAATGGGGAGCAGACAATTGCCATGAAAGCTGAGTTTGTGAAAGCCTTAGTAGCAGCTCTCCAAGGTTTACAAGTACACTTAAGCACCATACACAGCTTAATCCAAATCTGGCCTCCACGTCAAAACCTCCTGCTGGAAAGTTCTCCAAAGTTCAGAGATGAAACACGTGTGTGGCCATTTTTCATGCTGTGACACTCTTCAAACAATAGTTCAGCCTACCTTAAATAAGTATTTCTTATTCTAACAAGGACAGGAACAGAGCATCACAGAAATAATCACTCCTAGATGCTGAATACCCCATGCCATTCGTATAACTTTCGATTACAAACCTGGTGTTTCAGAGACATTTCAGTCAATTCCTTACCCAGACTCACACACATATTTGTTCTTACAAATGCTACTGGAGGAATATTTATGTTGTTCTCTAATAGTATTGTAAAGGACATTTTTGAGTTCACTTGGTGATTATGGTCTGCTACACTCTAGCATGAACTTAGAAACACACTCTCTGCCAAGTCTTTGCTAATCATAAGGAATGAAGAAGAATAGACATTCAACTCACAAACACCACCTGAAATGGAAGCAAGCATTTGACACCTAAACCTGTCCCATCAGTCACTGTTCAATGGTCTTCTGCTGCTGAAGACAAAAAGGGTAGAAACGAAAAGATAATGCAGAAAAATTACACCCCCACTGCACATCCATTAAGGACAAGGATCCATAAATAGCATGTATCACTGAATCTCAACTAACACGGGAAAGAGTGATACAAACTCAGAAATACAGTCACCAGAAAGACTTTTGGTTAATTTTCTTCTTATTCAATAAAGCAAGAGCAAAACCATAAAAAAATCTATTCAAAGACTTGTTGTCAGAACAGAGCAGGACAATATACAACAGAATGGACAGAAGATGCACCTTTCCAATGTTTGGTAAACCATCTGCCTATAAATAAGCAACTAAAAGGAAACTCATCCAGATTTTCATTCCCTCTGACACCTACAAAACCAAATCACTGATTATGCATTTAACTCTACATCAACTCCCCAAGAATGAATGTGATTAATATACAGTGAAGAAATCAATGTCCTCTCCCGGGCAATCATGCTTTTGAGTTATGATCAATGCATGCAGATAATTCATTTCCACACAACTCTGACCTTCTGCTTGTTGGAGGGATCTCAAGATACAGGCATTTACTGCTAGCAGTGCACTAAAACTGTGTATTTCTTGGAATAACTGTGTTAGATGGTTTGGCATATGTTAAGTCACTTTATGTTATTTTAACCAAGAATTGGTTTCAGATGTCAAAGTGCAACAAAGGACTAAAAAGTAAAGCACAGTATTTTATTGCCAGTAATAGCTGTGTTTCACTTGGGACCAAGCATCTCATGGTTATGAACGAAAGCCACTTTGTAGACTTCTCAACAGAATAGATTTCAGCTAACTGAACACAAATACACAGGAATTCCAGGCAAGGTGAAATACAGGATCACAGTCACATAGCATTCAACTGTACGTAAAATCCCCATAAATCCATATTAGAGACCCAGATGCTTTGTGGCTTGGGTGTGGTTTTTTGGGGTTTTTTTTAAGTTAGTAGAGGGGACACTACAGCTTCTGTTGTAATAGATTTCAGCTCATTGTGTGATGTTTACAAAGGCTGTTGTGGACATACAAAAGGTTCATATACTTGCATTTAAGTGGGAAAGGGAAAATTTGCAATAGCAATATAGTCTCTACTAGCTCAATTCAAATAAAAAATTATGGGTTTTTTTCTCCAAAACAACAATAAAGCCAAGCAGAATTCAAGATAAAACCTACGAGCTAGTTTAGTGAAACCTTGGGAGAAGAGACTCACAACATCCTGTAAAGACAAAAGGACAGAGAGTCCTTATCACAATGCTAGAGTTAATCTAAAAACATTCACAACATAAATCCCTAAGGAAAATATTGAAAGGACTTGAAGTCATACAGATGTATACAGAGATGATCATCTGACCCTCACATACAAAGAACAGGATTGCACCTCACCCCTAGCCATGAGTCAAATCAGAGCAACTAAAATACAAACTTAACTCAAAACCAGTGAAAATAGTATTTACTGTCACAAAGGCATAGCAAAAACAACACACAGGTGGTAAAGGGAAGTGCTTAAGTATCCCTCACTGTAAAGACATATAATCTGAAATAATTTCTCAAAATTTATGTTGATAATGGTGCCATGTATTTTAAGAAGATAATATGCCATCACAAATTTGTGGAAAGAAAACATTTTCCATCTGTTTTTAATGAGATCTTCATGGAGAAAACTTCAATAGCAAAAAAAAATAAAGCTAATTATTATTATTGCTTGTTCCATTACTGTCAAGAGAGTTAAAACAGGTGCTTATGCCAACTTAAAAAGTATAAAACAAAGTGAGCTAAAGATGTCTTTGGAAGAACAGAACAGTTCCTAAACAGCACTAAAAGAACAACAACAAAGTCAATGTCCTCAAACCCACTGAAATTTGAAAAGATGACTGAATATTTAACTGACCCGAATATCTTAATTTTTGTATTTTACTAAGGTATCTTGTGAAGCTGGAGTCTAAATGCTATTAAACTGAACTTATTTTGTCCATCCCTAAAATAGATTTGACATACAAACACAAACACAAGGTCAAGGTCACAGATCAGCAAGAAAGATTACAAAGAGGACTGATGTAAGAGCTGGCATTTGATCAAAGCTCCTGGGTGTATCTTTTTTTTAGTACACTTACCAGAAATACCACTACACTTCATTTTCTTCACATTGGTACATGATATGTTTTAAGTATTGCCTATATTTAAGAGCTGCTCTGCCCTTACTTTGATAAGAGCTGTTAGGCAGCAGAGCAAATCAACTAAGGAAAAGCTCTTATGCTAAATGAAAAGAAAGTGAAAGACTTTTTGTCATCCTTTTCACTTTCTTCAGCCATTGCTAGTATACATTAAATTAGGAATCTTAAAGGAAAATCCACTCAAACACATAGCAAAACTAGTGCTAAAGAGTCAGGACCACAGGTTTTAACTTGAATCAGTCCAAGACACTTATCTTAATATAACAATTATATATTTGGATGTGCACTTCCAAGCACAACACTTGCTTATTTATCTTAATTATCTGTGTGCACAGCATATATTTCTCAATTAATTTAAAAAAAAACCACCACCACCTCAAGGTCTGTGCAGAACACAATCAAACTAACCTCTTCTGTAATCAGGACAGCATTTACCTCCTAGAAAGCTTCTCTAATGCTGAAGGCTGAGTAAGCGAGCAGATTAAACACAGTAGCAACAGTTGAAAGACTCATTAAAACCCAGCTGCTGAAAATAGTCAGCAATGCGAGTCATTTACTGATCTATCCATCCATCCACGCACCCATACATTCTCAAAGCTTTGAGCACATGCAGGGGATCATTCAGCTGACAGGTCACGTCTGCCACGTGCACCCCTCTGATACCCAAACAGGACAAGAGGTGTCTTGGGTGACACAAGAGCATTCAGAGCTGCACTGCTGCCAGAGTTTAGATGCTCATAGGAACAGGTAGGAATTTAAAGGATGGGGTGGCTTGTACTCTTAATTCTTAACCCCCACTTTCGACACCAGCACCGCTCTGATGTTAGTCTAGACATGACTTGGAGCAATTTATATTTAAACAGAGACATACGTCTATAAATAGGACTGCATGTGTTAGTATTAAAGCTTTTACTGGAACCCATTTGGGGTGACCTGCACAGCTACCTCGTATGTGAGCATCTTGGACATTTCCATCACATATGCTCCTGCACCATGTTTCAGCTATTTAACATTTGTTTACTGATTTTCCTCCTTTTTTGTAGAGGTAGTATATTTGCAGCTCTCTACTTGTATGACAGGGTTGTCTCACCTACTAATGAAAAGGCCTCAAATGAAAAAAAGATGGGAAAAAAGGGGTTTAAGAACTTGTCTCCTTTTAGAAAATATCCTTCACAAGAATTAGGTTGTCACCCTTTTAAGTTATAGTGTTGCCTGAGCTACTAGGGCCAGATACAAATCACTTCTGAAGCCTGGGATGCCAGCTTCTCAGCACTGTGGTATAGGTGCTTTTAACTCTCACAGTGATTCATCAGATCTTAAAACAGTCACTGGTTTAAGATCAAATTGATTTAAGTTGTACACCTCAGGGCAATACAATTCTGCTCTTCCTCAGTCCCCCTTTTGTAAGCCCTTTCACCAAAATGGGAGAAAAGGGGAGGTTGGTTAATTTTTATTCTTTTCCAAGTGGAATTTCTATTCTTCCTACTTTGTGAAAAGCTGATAAAGCTTTTTTCTCACTGCATTGAAGAGTTAGGAAGGGAAAAATGAAAAAAAAAAGCTAATCAGGCAATGATTACAACAAACTAGCAGAAGTTCCTTTCACATCCACAAATCAGCAGCTTACTCTGAGAACCAGCATGTGAAAATGTGTATATAGGACACTTCATAACTAAAAATGTTCTAGGAAACACATCAGCTTATTAGCTGTACAGCTGCCCAACATGTGAAACCCTCAAGCAAATGTAATTTGAGTCACATAGCTTCTTTAAGTTTACAAGCGCATGAAAACTTAAATGTGTGAAAAAGCTTTTGCTTTAACTGAGCTGTATTACAGTAAGTAACTGTTCATTCAGTGTCATGGCAAGTCTTCTCTCAAGCTTATACTATAAAAACTCTCTTTAATCTTCACAGCCAAGCCTTTGATAAAACAAATCAGCAGCAGTTGTGGGTTTGGGTTTCTTCCTGTTAAATACAAGCTCACACTCTTTACACATATAACCTGCAGAAGCAGGAGGTTGCTGCTTGTTTTGAGCTTTGGATCAAATCCCCCTTCGAGCAGCAAACCCCCACTGTCAGCAGCCAGTGGGGGGTTTGGCTGTGACACCATGTAGAAAATATCTGAAATCCAGCTCTTATCCATTCTTCCTTGGAGAGCTGGAACAGGCATCTTTCCACACAGTGATCCAAATGTAAAGCACTTCAAAGGTGCTGTCTTTCAAAAGGGGGTAATGACAAACAGGAGCAAACGACCAGCCAATACAGCAATGACAATAAATAGGACAGCTAGCACAAAGTACTTCTGGTCAATTTAGTAGTCAACAAGAGTCCACAACAATGGATTATGTTGAAGGAGTGGATGGCTATCAATGCCCAATTCTGTAAAGGTACAATTTTTACGTATTTTTTAGAAAATATATTGTCCACGGTTATATTGACGTATGTGACATGTTAAAACAAGTTTCTTAAAATCTTAAAATACTGTCTTGTTGAACAGTGTAGTAGTAAGTTCTTGAACTCTGTACTTCCTTTCTACTTACTTATTTTCCCTGACGTAAGTATACCTATGAATTTTAATGAGACAATAAAATAGTGGCAAGGTTATGCACACATGCAGATCTGTGCATGAGAGAGGCATCTAAATGATACAACACATATTAAAGTTACAGACACACGCACAGGACAGAGGGTTATCTACCATCCTAAAACCCAGTAACACATCATCAGGTTAAGCACCATGACTATTAAAAGGAAACTAGTTTATATTTAAAGTTTCAATTTCCCTCTATCATTCAGGATGCAGCATAGGATTTCCAAGACATGCAACATGAGTTATTCCAGTGTTCCCATTCCTCAAGTTGTTAACACACAGCAATCATTGCAGGTGATTTGGTTTTCCACATACTGGAAGTCTGGATCGATTCCTTATCGAATAAAATTGGTAACAATGAAAGGCAGTGGGAGGTAGGTGGTGAATTTCTCTCTGCAAATCTTGTCTCAGCTTTGGGGGAAATACCTCAGAATTACAGTTTTAATCTATTCACTTAATGACTACTGCAAGAATGTGGTCAGAGTGGGGGAAATTGTCATAATAAGTCAAGAAACTAGCAAATAAACAGGTGAAACTGCACCATAGCAGCTCAAGCCATGTATGATGTAGCATAAAGCCATTATCTGATAGTTCCTATCTATAACCACAACTCTATGGATTCAGGTGATCAGGCTATGTATTCCAATATTCCAATGTACCCTGCCATAACAGATTTGGACATGGCTGACAACCCATGTTCTTTGTGTTATATAGAGCCATCTCTCCTTGATGTAACTGGAAGAGTCATTTCCCAGCTCAATGTAACATCAATAAGTAACTCCAGTGTTTTCTAAATCAATATATAGCAAGGCTTTGTCAATAACCTGAAGGTAAGTTTCACTGCCTGCATTATTACCAAACCACATTTTTTCGGTCTCTTCTCTCTTTCTGTCTGCACATAATCTTGCTAAAGGATGGCATTGCTCAAATTCTGTTGCTCAATTTCATCAGTGAGTGAGACCAAAAGAACTCAAATGAACACATCAATGTGATTTCATTCAGCAGCAGTGAAGACTTGTGAGTACCTGAAGAATCTCAAAAAATCACAAACTCCCAAACACCAAATAAATGCTGAAGCAAATCATATTGGAATGGGAGGTACAAGCCCAAGCGGGAAGAAATATTAGAGGGGAAAAAACCCCATAAAAACCCCACAATTCAAAACATCTTCTCAAAGGGACTTCATGCTCTTAAAAGCATACAATTTAAAATCCACTTGTGGAGAAAAAGCCAGAAGTTCTGATGGGCAGATGAGCACGTCTTCAGCCTCTCAGGAAATGGAGATCTTACTTAGGCACCCTAGTTAGCAATCTCAGGAGAACGAGATCAGGATTACACAGGGATGTGAAATGAACCATCTTCTGACTGGGAATTCCTAAGAGGGGTAAGGACCAAAGCCAGTGTGAATGAGAAAATTATCACTCCATGTCCGGGATGAGAAGAAATACAGGTTCATAAACTTTTAAAGTTCAGGGCAGAAACTCATACCTTTCAAATGTCAATGCAGGATCTTTGTGAATCTGGTTTTCACTCCTCCCTGTCAAAAATAAATACATTATAATCAGGATGCAGAAACTTATGGTGGAAAATAATTGTATTTCTACAGTAACAGGAAAGTAATTCTGTTAATTCAGTATCAGCTCACAAAAGGGAGCCTTGTCTTACTTCTTAACAAGGTATCAACAAAGTAATATAAAGTTTTCCCCCAAAGCTAGTTACTTGTGGTTGATTTGTGAGAATATCAGAGCTTGACAGATGAAACTGAGCTGAGCAAGCTGGTAAAGGTAACCCGCCAGAAGAGAGTGGATAGCTCTCCTTGCCTAGTTAATACTACCTGCTTTGTGAAAAAAAGCTGTCATCAGGAGATTATCTTTATTCTAACGCTCACACTATCCCTTTACCCACCATGACTAAAAAAAGCCAAGAATGCAAGCACACCCATGGCACTGCATTCTGCATCTCTAAAATCTTACTCATTTTCTCCTGCTATTATCATCATTACTCTCATTCAATCTTCCCTCAGCTCCCCACTTCCACAACCCACACTTGTGTAACATTAACAACATCCGAGGACCATTCCACACTACACAAAACACAGCTGTTATTGAAATCTTTCCCCTGAAGACACTGTTCATATAACCCTTTACTTCAACTTTTCAATTGTTTTTCCCTTGCTCTAGATTAAGTTTAGAATTCCTCATCTGAGTTCTATGGACATTAATAACTTTCGTTTCTATCCACATAACCTAATCACTTATTGTGTCCTTTTTCCTTACCCCTTAGTTTCCACAAACACTCATTTTTACTGTAATACTCAGCCACCTCTCTCACAGGAAATTCCATTACGCTTCTGCACTGCTCCCCAGGCGGAGATCATCCACACTCTGGAGGCTCTTTATTCCTCTCCTCCAGCAGTAAATTACCAGAGCAAAAATTAATCCAAATCCACCAAAATACCTCCTGCAAGACCACAAGCCAAAACACGAATGATATGTGCTGCTTGCCTTTCCTCCCAGACTTGTTTGTTCCCTTTTCCTCATAGTCTATATGAAGTTTAAAATAAATACATCTGCACCTGTGAGATGCTGACAAGGTCAGCTGGACAGCAATTAAATGAAGCCCTAGAGCAACACTGGCCTCCAACCTAAGTGTGTTTTCTCTTCCTCTTACAGAAGAAAAAATGCATTTATTGGTTTTGCAGTACAATATGTGCTGCTGTAATAACAGTTTTCACCCAATGCCTTTCTTTTACTACATAAGATTGGAAGGGAAGGAAAGAATGATATACCCTAAAAGATCAACAGAACACAAAGACTAATGATGGGAAGAAAAGGGTACAAAAGGCCTAAAATATAATGTAGAAGGGCTAAAATATAGCATCAAAGGGCTCCCCTTCTCTTGAGCTGCTACTTTTACAAGTCTGGTGAAAGCTCTTTCACTTCTCCAGCTGATGCAATGACAATATCCCTACCCTGATGCTATCTGCTTTCACTTCAGAGGGCACAGAGGCAAGAAAGACCGGAGAGCGAAAAAATACTGCTCCTGGGAAAGAAAGGAGATACCTCTTTTCAGAGAGACCGTAACTATTTACTTACTTTTAATCATGACAACAAACTATGACACGGATGAGGAAACTTTTGAGGAGCAGGGTGAGGGCTGAGGGAGCACCTGTCCCAGGGCAGACTGAGCATGAACCCACACCTCCTCCAGTGGAACAAAGGAAGCTTTGTGTGTCCCACCTGCCTTAATGAAATAACCTTCCGAGCCAAACAGCAGATTTTACAGAGCAAGTTTCCATTTTTTTGAACATAATTTGTCCACCCTAAACCAGAGTGGTTTGATTTACTGCGTCTATGTCTGAATTCTGTTTTACTGCAACTAAAACGCAACCCTTGCTTCCAAAGTCACCTCGGTATCTCTCCACTAAATCATGTAAACCAGAGCTTGCACTGGTTTCAGAAAGCACTTTGGAAGGTGAATAGTTTGGCTGACCAAGAATAACCTACCAGGATGCAAATTCCACTTGCCTTCTTTATATGCTGCCAGGTTTATGAGAGCAAGTCTGTCTGTGCTTGACATTTGGCATAATTACTATTGTAAAACGTTTTATATTCCTGTAAATTCAGATTACAACCCCAAAGTGCTTACAAACTGATAAGAGATGCAGCGATAACGAAGCAGAAAGGAAAGATGTAAGGAAAAAGTACGTATAAAGAGGAAGTAAGCGTCAATGCCAGGAAAGATTGTGAGACTGTTCAAGCTGCCTGACCAGCACGGAGTCCTGAACTGTAAAAAATGACATGCAGAAACAGGATAATGTAGGATACTGCACACTGTAAAACATTATAATCAATTTGCTTCACTAAAATATAAAGCCAGAGGTGAAATTCTAGGTAGCATGGTCCCGAAAACACAACGTATTTCTCTACCATGTTGTAGGAAGCATTTCCACTGAACTGTAATAAATTCTGCCACAATACAGTTGGATGGGAAGTTCAAAATTTTCAGGGGTTTATGCTATTTTTACTGTGATTTTGACCACAAAGACAAAGGATTGGAAGCTCTAAAGCATCTTGACTCTAATCTCTTGCTGAAAACCAGGTGGGAGGGAAAGGAGAAAAACAGTAAATTACTGTGTATCCATCACCACTCAAGACCAAAAGCTTCACTTATATGGGGGCATGAGGGGTAAGATTCCAAAATGAAAAATTAACAGACTTTAAACCATTCTTGTAATTCGCCTCCACATGTAAGATATAAAGCATGCACTGAATGCAACTTGTTTTTGCCAGCTGCTTGGTAAGACATAAATGATTCAAGAACACAGAGCAACAACAAGCTCCTTTCTGCTAATATATCTGAAAACATCTTTCTTGTGTTTTCCACAAATTCTTGTATTTCACTTTAGTTACTTTATCTAAAGCAAGTGCATATTTTTCAAGAACAAGCATAATCCATGCTCCTCACAAATAATAATCACAAGAAAGCTAACAGTATTTATGAAGTCTTTCTAATGCACATCCAGAAAACCCAGACTACTTGATAGAGATATGTATGCACAATCTTTGCCACTTCAGATACTAAATCATCCCTTGTTTAACTCTTTTTTTGTATAATTGGCAAATTTGATTATGTTCTTAATTTTTGCATAGTAAAGCTCATCCAGCCATTTTTAATTTCAAACTGGCTTGCAGTCCCCATCATGACTAGCTGAATGCTACAAAAACCTTTGATATCATGACCTCATAAATCTTGGAGAAGACATTCTTGTAGGAGCAGGAAACTGTTGGTAAGATACTTCTTCCACCCCTGACTGTACTCTGTCAGCTGTAACTATGTGCAAGTGTCCACACTTGCAAATTACACAAAACATGCATCTGAACTACCCTTCCATGAAATTATTTTCTCTGGTAAAATGACAGTCACACGTAGAAAAGCTGAGAAGAAGAAAATGTTTGAAGTCGACCAAGCATCAGGGGCTTTTCTGATGAAACATACAACCATAATTTAAAAACTTAATAATAATACCAATAAAAAAATATAACCTTGATGTACTCCACCACCAAGCTACGGAGTATAAGCAACATCCTAAGTACAGAAAGGACTTTCATAGACTTATCCATTTACTACCTGAATCTGGAAATACAATCCCAAACTATTTTGGATTTGCATGAACCACAGAATTACATTACATATTGCTTATACATAGACTGAGGTCATTAAAAAACTCCACTCACAAGCAAACAAGTAAGAGGCATTTCAGATACCGAAGACCTGTTTCAATCTGACATCTAAATATCTGATGTTAGATGGCTGCTGCTATTTACAGACTGATCATAGTAATCTCACTCCTCCACTGTTCACCAGGACCTCTCATCACATGCACTGTGTGGGTCTAAACCACATTGGAGGCTATGGGTACTGTCAAAATGGCAAGAAAAACGAGATTCCATCTTGAAACAAAACGGAACATTTTAGGAACATCCATGAACATATTACAGCAGTGCTTTGGAATACTGCTACTCCATGCATGAGGAACAGCAAGGACAGGAGAAGATAAAGCATCTTCTCAGTGACACATTAACTCCATATCCACAGTAAATAAAGATTTTCTGAATTTCAGCTGAATTACAAGATATTCTCTACTTACAGTTTGTTGGTGTTTTGGTTTTTGGGGTTTTTCCCCTTACTAGTGAAACCAAACAACAATTGGGTACCTTAAACTTGAGGAAACAACAGTGCTTACTACCAAAGGAGTAGGAATTACACACTACAGTAAATGCCTTTCTCTTCCAAAATAAGATGAATTACTGGCACTCCCATCACCCTCAGGTGAGGATGTGTGTCAGCCAAATGCAGTAAATATGTATGTTTCACTATACCTGCTGAAACAATGTTCTCTCCAACAAAACACCATGCCAGTACTGAACTAAAATATCAGTACTGAACTAAACAAGTGTGATGGCATTACGATCAAAAATACAATTCCACCAATTTTCCCTATTTCTCAGGGACCCAGCATGATGAAGCAGTCCTAATGAGCTGGGCAAGAACTATTACATGGACTGGAGCTGCAAAGAACACTGTATAGAAGCTCTTCTGATCCACTGACCACTTTCTCTTTCTTCACCAAGTACAATAAAAGCCCTTTCTAGCCTGAAGCAAGGGTCTCTCATAGCCAAGTATGTCTGCACACATATCTAAGCACTTCCTGCCCAAACAGGTCCATTTTTAATTCCTTGCTTTAGAAAGCTGTTAAAACCTGGCTTTTGCCAGTCTAATTCAGCTGCAATACACTCAGAGCTCAGACAGACCAGAGCACAGGGTGTGCATTCACCCCTGGTTCCACCAGTGAAACAGCAGAATTGCAGCAGCCCGTGCCAGCAGCAGGGCAGGGAAGGAACTGATGCTGCAGCAGCAAGTGAAACCAGACTGATTTTTTTGCTTGGGCTGAACTGCTCAGTGGTGCCCAGCCTCTGGAATCCTGAATTACTCCAAGCCCCACTGAGCCTCCTTTGTAAGTCTCCTGAGTAGCTAGAACTAAGCGTGCAGAAAGGAGTTTGCTCCCTCTCCGTTAATCAATATTAGCATTTTTTCCTGATGAGTTGGTACAAACTCAGATTCTAGCTTCAAAAGCTGGAAGTTTCCAAACTGACCAAACTCAGTCAATAACTTGGCTCCTATACCTATTCATTTGTAGAACTCACAGATAGCTGCCACACTCTGTTCTCTTTGCCAGAGTGAGAGAAAATGGATCAAGCAGCTGCCAGTGGCTTAAACATCCAAGTCTGGGAGGAGGGGAGGCATTCCAAACCTTCTAATTGCTAATAGTCAGTGCCACCTATGGTTGATGTTGCAGAAACAAAGATCCAAGTAAAAGTAAAAAAAAAAAAAAGGGTGTTTGGAACTTTTAACAAGGTTTTATAAATGGTTTCAGGAGAACAGATTAGACAAAAAATTACTAATAATTTTCATCTAATCTAGATCATTTACCTCTGTTGCACTAGGTAAGGTGCTAGTATCAAAACCATGTCCAAATTCTCTATATGATTTTACAACAAAAATATTTTAAAGACACACTGAAAGTTTGAAGTGCAGCTATTTTCTTATCTTGCCACAGTTGCCTCCTCAAGTAAAATTCATCTCGTTTTTATTAACAGCTCCATTTCAACCGCTCAGCCTGGCTCTGTTGCTGCAGATGCTTTGTCCAGTGGTCAGGAAAAAAACGCCAGAGAGTATTTCATCAGGCCTTACAAAATCCTCCCCCATCACCCCAACAAACTATCAGCAACAGACTATATTTTCAGGGAAAGTTAACCAACACAATAGACACAATAATTCCCTCCAGAGGTTTCGCAGCAGCCTCAGTTCAGTACACAAGGCCATTAATTACACAACTGCCTTTAGCATTAGCAGAATTCTGGTAGTGACAGCACTGGTTAAGGCTGCCGTCAGTAGCTGCACCAAAAATCTATTTACTTGAAGTTATGCAACACTTCCACTTCCTCTCTTCTTGACTGTGGTAGAGCACAGTAACAGAAAGAAAAGGGGTGGAGATGAGGAACAAGCATTTCATAATCTCAAGCGAGGCACAGCTACCTTTCAAAACAGATCTAACCCGGAATTCACTTCTAAAATCTTCCCAAATTGATTATAACACTCAAGCACCAACTCTTACTTAAAACTTAGATTAAGTATTTCCAGAGGAAAAGCTGTGTAATAGAGGTAGACAATGCTGGAATCAACTGCATACTTCCAGTATAAGCAAGAATTGTTTTTAAAATCTAATTTCTTTGGTTTGGACTGTGTTTGGTTTTGGGTTTGCTTCCTCATTTGGTGTCTTCTCCATCACCCTCCCCCACAATACAGCAGTCTACACCAGGCCAAAATTCTCATCAGGATTCTAATGTAATCAGTCATGCTCAATCAGTAAAGTTGGCAACAAAAGTTTTAATTCAGCAAACATCCTTCTACTTTCCATAAAAATAAAAAGAAAAAAAAAGAAAAAAAAAGGAAAAAAAAACACAAAACCCCACAACACCCAAAGACAAAAAGCCCCCAAAACCCAAACAAACAAAAAAACCCCAACAAACCAAACCAAAAAAACCACCTGGGAAACTCACAGGCTATCCACGCTGATACATTCCACGGCATTAAGAAAATTGAGACAAAATGAAAAACAGCATATCATCAGTCCTCTTTTAACTATGATCTGAAGTGTCTACCTCATCTCTAATGATACACTGAGAACTGACAAAAAAACAAAACTAAACAAAACCCCTACAACTCTCAGAACTGGCTCTTCTCAATAGAGGAATTCTAAGAAGTCCCAAAGCAGTCACAGCAATCTTGACTGGTAAAATGTTTTCAAGGACTTGGATTTAATCATATGTCATTTTCTTTTCCTCTGATCATTTATTTAAAATCACAGGTTGAATTATTTATGAACAAAAGTTAATTGCATTGAAATGCAGTATTGCCCTGTATTTATCTAACACCTTCTTCAGGACTCAACCTCCTGTCACTAAGTGGTTAAAGTCTACAAAAAATGAATACAGAATTTAAAATAAGAATTAACCATGTCAATAGCATTGCTGAAATTCTCCTCCAAAACCCGGTTAAGTATGGTGAAGTTGCTGGATCCTCCCAGCTGTGTAAATTGTGCAACTGTTTTTACCAACTTTTGTTTTTATTACAACATGTGTTTGTGTTAGAAAAAGGTAATTTGGGGGAAGAATAGCTTATTCACAAAATATTTGAATACATAAATTTTGACTAACTAGTTGCAACTAAAGTCATCATATCTGAGTCCAAACAGTCACATCACAGAGCCTCCCAAATTGGGGTTCTTCAAAAATTTTCTTAGTTGTCAAGGGATCTTGAAGATCAACAACTTGCATGTGTAAGGCTGCATTCACACTCTTTGCGAGGTGTAAAATGGAAGCTCAAGGGTACACTCATATAAATATACCCCACATCCACAAAGTGTTAATCTTAAGTCAGCAAAGCCATATGACAGAAGTAACTATTACAGTGCATGACTGCTGCTCAGCACACAGCGTTTTCCAAGTCTCTCATCTCCTTAAAGCAACTCATTTACTTGTCACCTGCCAGGACAAAGAGTAGGGAGAGGATTCCACAAATACCTCTGTGGCTTGTGCGTGGTGATAACACACCAGGAAAGATGGATTTTCATTTTCTCATCAAGTTATTAGATTAGGTTTACACGCAGATTTAAATGCCCAGGAGGAGTCTGCCACCTGTCCTAAACTTAATTAGTTAGGAATGTCTGCATGACAAGAGCAGATACTTCAGATATTTTGGAGTGACCACAAGCAAACATCCTAATAATCACCAACACAATTTCAGTGATGCCAAGAACGAAGCACTAAGCACAGCCCTCTGTGAAACAGCCTGAATTTTATTAATGGAGCGCTTCATACTTCCCACACAACTGACATCAGCTGAGCATCTGTAAAACCAGAGAATCAACTATGTCAAGTCTACAGCTGGGTTAAGGAAACTAAGAGCCCTAGATTTCCCATAAAAATAGGGGTGCACATTTACACATTACTGAAGGGGGAGTGGTGTGTGTGTGTGTGTGTGTGTGTGTGTGTGAGATATGAAGATTCAAATCCTGTAAGACGTTTCCTCAGCTTTACTCTTGTGCTGTTTATCATAGCAGCACGTCTAAGATTTGCAGGTTTTTGTACCTCCCCTAACCCCCTCGCATACCCCTCCTCACACACAGACACACAGGACCCTCACAGCAGATTAGTAACTAGGAAAAACCAACACATTTTCATTTAAAGAGGCAAACACATCCATGTTCAAGTATATTTCACATTAATAATCTTGCAAAAGGCTAAACTCAAATCCCCTTAAAACATTAATTAGAATTTTATCTGTGTAGGTACACAGCAACTTCTGACACTGATGTGAGTAACTGAATAGAACACAGAGAATTCAGTTCATCATCTCCTTACGTTGCCATTGGCACATAAATTTGTCTCATTAGCAGGGGCTACTTAGTTCGCTGTAGTAAACAAAGCTGCCGATACGACAGCCCCGCACACTTTTCATTCATTCACATATTTTTCTTTCCTCAGACTTCTAGCGTGTGCCATAGAAGAGCCGAATGTTAAACATTCCTGGAGTGTCACAATATGTAATACAATAAAACAGATTACAACCATACCTTTCTCTCACAGCAGTGGTGCCAAGCACAGGTACACTGTAGCAATCAATTTGTTCTGCAGACAGTAAGGCTTTCATAGAATACTAATGCAAGATCTCTTTTCTTTCTCCTTCGACTTGACTCCCCAATGCCTGGGTCCCGACCAATACAAGGAGGACGGCAGAATGTCTTCTGCTGAGATAACCACAACTACTAATCAAGTATACGTGTACAAGGGCACAGGATTAAACCTCCACCGGGCTTGACTCGGGCACGGAGAGCAGCTCAACACATGCACAGCAAGGTCAGAATTAAACACACACACACACACACGCACGCGCATCTACTTGAGTGAACTAATTTATCACACTTTACCACTGACGGCTTTTTACCTCGGGGGAGTAAAATTACATCCTGGTGAACTGACGAGGCTCAGACACAACAGTTTCCCACAACGAATCAGATCTCTCGGAGAAGGGAACCAGGCTGGGGGGAACGCTCCTCTCCTGGCTTCTCAGAAACTCCGTGCACACCACGCTGTCTGTGTGTCTGTGTGTCTCTGTGTGTGTGTGTGTGCAGGTGACTGCACACACGTGTGTGACACACACCATCAGGCATTGGCTAAACCAGAACCACAGTGGCAAAGATCAAAAACAGGCACTAACTCCCTTTCAGAGAGTTCTCTTTCTGATTATATTTATCTTTACCTCTTAACATAATCAATCTATCAAGTCTAATTACTCCAGAAGAAAGCATTTTATTATTGTCTAACATAGCAAATGTCAAACAAGCTGTTCATTTACCTTGAAGTTTATTAGCATAGAAATGCAACATGAAGATGCTCTCAAAACACTGTCACTTGTATTCACAACATTTTCGAAAACACACTTAGCGGGTTTTTATTGCCTGGCATAGTTGGATACTGTTTTAGTTCTTAAAATAGACAGGGCATTATCTTAACTGTATCGCCCTTGAGCTGATATAAACAAGATTTTTCTTTAAACATCCAATTTATGTTTAACTTTTCTCTTTGGTTCTCCTTCAATAAAGGCTTTTCCCACATTCCAGTCAGCTGTACATATGTGAATACATGTGTTTTCATAGAGGTTCCTATATGTGCCTCTCAAGGAGTTAAAAGTAAAACACTGAAATTTCAAAGCAGGGAGGGATCTTTTCCCCCCTCCTTAAGTTCTGCCCTGTCATGCATCCTTCCTGGCATTTTCCTTCCAATACAACCAGACGTACATTTCACCAAAAACACCAAGATGAACCCTACAAATTATCATCAGCGGGGTTTAAACAACACTGCTTTTGTACATTACCTGAATTGAGAAGAAAACACTGCACAAACGTTCCCCAAAACAACCCCCAAAACAACGCCTGGCACTTTACCTAGGACAAATCACCAAAATATTTTGAACTATCAGTGGCTTTGCAGAGACACCAGCAAAAAAGCAGCGTTAATCAATACTGATGAGCTTGTCCTTGACACACTGACCGTGTCATCGGGCTATTGTCATGTGATATCATGTCATTTCCCCACCTGGCTCATGACCTTGTCCTTTAAATGACCCAAAGCTTCCCTCAAGTAGCAGGAGGCCCCTCCCCGCTGCCTCAGCAAGGTCGAACGGGTCAGCGTGTCCTCATCTATAATCCACCACCATTTGTCAGCAGGGAGGCTGGAGGAGGCAGGCTCGCTACAAGGGGAGAATGCCCAATTAGGCAGCTGTCACACAAAGCATAGGCTGCAAAATTATCCCCTGTCAAAAGAAAGAGCAGCTGCGGGTGCCAATTACAGCAACCTTTCAACCCTTTAGGTACTGGAAACTACACAGAAGTAAATGAAGTACAATTAGTGATAACAAATCGATGAATTAGGACAGTAAATTAGAAATTACTAGCAGGTGAGCTTAGGTCTCCCATAATATTAAGGGCACAGCACACCCCAGGCAAGGGCAGGAATATACAGATTTCACAGAGCACATCAGTTTTGTCTTATCCCTGCCTTCCTTGTGTGGAGCCTGTTTCCCTCTGTCGTTTTCTTCTCACAAGCCCTGCCTGAGCCAGATGGTGCAGGGAAAGGAAAAAAAAAAAAAAAAAAAGCAACCCAAAGAAGAAAGAAGTTGTAGAACCCGATCTCCCTTCTTCATCCTGGCAAATGCAGTTTCCTCCTTTCTCAGGAGGTCCTCAGAGCCAGCACAATCTCTTTCTAGTAAGCACACTCCATCTGACATTTACTGCACTGCAAGTTCCAGCTGAACAAGGTCTACCCGGAAAACAAATAAACAAACCCCAAAAACCAAAGCAAACAAAAAACATCCCAAGAACAAAAGCAATCAGAAGAAATAAATCATCCAGTAAATTTTATGTCAGTTACTCCTGAAACACTTAAATCTGAGTTAAGTGTTAGACTTTTGATGACAGTGGAAGACTAATTTCTCCACATTTCAGTTCTCAGACAAGTCATGCAGTGGCATCTCTGAGCATATACCAGGCCAACCTTTGCAGGCAAAGTTTCTACACCATGATTTTTTCCTTTTTCTCTTTAGTGAACAACTCACAAGTGTTCTTCTGCCCTTATTTTATTAAGCAGACAAGCTGGAAAGTTACTATGTGCTGGCACCAAAAGGCAGGTCCTACAGATCACAGTAAATTCAGCTTCTCCTCTGGTGCATGAGGTCAATCCTTTTAACAGGAGAGTGCTACCCATGGATACCTGGGGCTCTGCATGCCAAAGGAAACCACAGAAGGGTGGTCACCTTACCAGACCATGGCATTTACAGAATAAGAAGCTTAGAAAACAGAATAGGGAAAAGAAAAATAGGAGGACAGGATTAAAACTATGAATAATTAACATACAGCCACTCAAAGCACAGTTGAGACAGTGGCACCAGCACCTTTGTACTTAGGTGCTTGAACTCAAAGTGACAAGCGAATTTGGAAAAACAAAATTCAAATTCCAAGATGCCATCTCCTCTTCCCAGCCAGCTCACAGTCATTTCAAACTAAGTGAAATTGCCATTTCTTGTCAATTCTCTCATTTCTCATTCCCTAATCCCCAATCCACCTTTAATTTGTTCTTATGCCTTGTAACCACACTGAGCACTGAGGACAGGAGTCCAGATTCCTCCCAGAGGCAGCTCTGAATAATACCTGTATACTTGCACGATATTTTATACATGTACTCATACATGCATACATATATTTATGCTAATACATTCATCAAAATATGAGATGGAGCAGAAATTAAACCACTGATCTCCAACAAGCAGTTTCATATAGTTATCTCTTTATCTCTAGCCAGTGAGTATTCCACTGTTTAATAAAAAAAATCTTGCTGTCGTAACTCTGATAAGAGACAGGATAATAAAACACTAACTATAAATAGATGTAAAAAATGCTCATTTAACAGCAGCTGCAATAATGCTCATCAAGTTTGACATTTCCTTTTGAGTACCATATGGAAATCGTAGAGTACTGAAAGAGTTAATGTGTTTAGAATTCAGTTTCCATCATACTTGGGTGACTATCTCTTTAAATAATTTAAATCCTCTCCATCAACTACAAAGCTGTTTTGAAGCCATTTAGCTTTGTTCTTTACATGTGTTCTAATTAAGAAATGACCTTGTCATCACACACACCAGAAATCCTGGATTATTTCCTGCAGCAAAAATCTACGAAGCCAAAAAAAAAAAGAAGAAAAAAAAAAAAGACAAAAAGACAAAAAAAAATATACTTCTTCCTTTAGTGAGGAACTGAGGAAGTTGTTGGTCGGCTGAATGCTGAAACAGTTTCACCGCATAATTTCTGTGTGTGTGTGTTGTTGAATGTCACAGGGCGGGTTAGTGTGACCTTGAGCTGCATCAGCAGCACAGCAAGGGTCGAGATGCCTGCAGGCGCCCTTGTACTGGATTTGCAAGACAAAAACCTTCAAACTGGCTGAAGGACATCTTAAATCTCTTCAAAGGTTTTCCCGAACTAATCTGGGCTGCTCTTAGCCGGATCTGTGCCAGTGTGAGAGGCAAAATTAAAAACAAGGTCTTTGACAGGATGTTGTCTGCTCTTAACCCTTCCCGCGCGGGCGGCAGCACCGCGGCCGTGCCGGAGGGACGCTCCGGAGCGCACCGAGGGAGCCTCAACCCGCAGCCATTCTTTCATAACCAAATTATGTAAGGCACCATTCACTCGAGCGGGGCTCTTCCTCCCGCACCGCCAGCCCAGCCCTCGCCTCCCCCGCGGCTGGAAATGCCGTGTTCCCAGCGCTCTGCGGGGACAGAGCCAGCTCGCCGGGCGCGGAGGTGCTCGGTGCCCCTCTGCCCCCGCGAAGATACCGGTGGAGACGCCTTTTCCAGGGGCCAGCAGCAGCACCCATCACGGCAGGCTGTGCATGGGAGGGCCAGGCAGGCGAGGAGGAGGAGGAGGGTCAGGAACACGCACAGGGATGCTGTGGCAGGCAACAGACATGTTTTATGAGAAGGAATTAGGAAGTGACCACTTCTCATCCTCACCTGCGATTTCTTTGTCAGCCAGAGCAGAGGGTATTAACATGCGATGGGCCCACCAAGAGTTGGAGGGCATGAATGTGCACACAGGGGAAACTAAAACAAATAACCCACCTGCCCGGCCTGCCTGTGACTGCTCATCATCCCACGAGTGACACACAGGCAGAGATAACCTCTAGGAAAGGCCCTAAGAACACATGGTTACTCTATGAAACCACAAGTTTACCCAATGGATTTAGCAGCTTTGCTCAAATACAACTGTGGGCACACCGAAGGGATGGGTGCTTCCTCCAGAAGTGTATTGGCACACAGAATCGCCAACTCCACCTCCAGTAAAATTCTGCCAAGTAGGAGAACGCTTAGTTAGAAAGCAACATGGATCCCCATATCAGAATGTGGAGAAAAAGGCATCACCTCGTTCTCCCATCTGTCTGAGTGGTGCTGTGTTATTGCTCAGACTGAACTGTCAATTTCTACAAGGAAAAAAAAAATAAATACAAATGGGTTAAAATAACCTCAGCTTAATCAAAAGGAGCCAGCAGCACACTTCAGAACTATCCTTTACTGTTTCTAGGATATCCACCAGGCAAGTCCTTGAGGAGAAAAGGAAGGAGTCACTCGTACCAGCAGAGGGTGTTGTGATTCTTCTCTGCTTGAGCAGGGAGGGCTTCGTTTAGTCTGGTTTTGTACAGTCATTTTCTAGGCACTATAGTCTGCTACACGGTAACAAAACACATTTAAGTTTACTGAAGGAGGGCACAGCTTTGGCAGTTATGTCACAACTGCTATAACACTACCCTTCACCTACCACTAAAATAGATTCACTCCCTCGCTCCCAAGAACCATAGCTCTTCTCTCTCACAAAACACCCTCCTTGTTATAGGCCTTTAACAATTTTAAGCACCAGTTTTCAGTAATATCAGCGGCGATGCCTTCTGCATCAGCAGAGGAGGAACTTGCACCATACAGATGCTTTTCCACCTAAGGCCTAAGGTTTCCAAGGCATTTGTTACACCTGGACAGAAGGCCACAGTGTCCCCACAGCACCTGGCTGTCACAAGAGCCCCTGTGATTACTCAGAGCAGTCTCAGGGACTGTTCTGCCCCAGAGGCCCCTGCATCTGTGCTCTGCAGCCCCAGGGAAGCAGGAGGCTGGGGTGGCACACACCTCCTGTGCCTTCTCCCAACACACCACAGACCCTGGCAAATGGAGACTGACCAAACCCACACATGGGGACTCACTGCTCTTCCTGCACAAAGGGGTTCTTTGTGCAGCCTTTCAGTGACAGGATGCTGTACAGGCAGCCAGATGTGATGGGTTGAAACAAAAAAAAAAAGAGAAAATAAAGTTTAGCCACTTAGTCTATTACACAATTATTGCAGTACTGCATCCTATGCTGTGCTTCCTAGAAAACTTCCCAGTTTACCCCAGTTACCAGGAAGAGGGATTAGAAGAGACCAGTAGCTCCCATTTTACATGTTAGCCTAGCAGAAAGCAATAAAATGATTTCTCCTGGTATGGCCATGCAACATCCGTGATTTCTTAAGTTTCGCTAACGTGTAACAAGACAAAAATATATTATGGTTTTTCCAAGTGTTGTGAAAACCACCAAAACAAAAACAAAGAACTCCTCTTGCAATGTTCCAGCTGAGCAGGGTGACTCAAAGACGCAACAAAAGCTTTCAAGCCACACAGTCCTTGCTGCCAAGTATGGGACACGTTGTGTGGCCCTGCCAAAACTAGAAGCCA